>NW_007189575.1:16153-17151 GCF_000164805.1 Carlito syrichta
TCCAAGATGTTAAGCCTTTGTCAGACCTGGAGTTGGCAAATACTTTTCCCCAGTCTGTAGGCTGTCTCCTGCTCTCTTGATGGTTTCTTTGGCTTTGCAGAAGCTTGCCAGTTTAATGAGGTCCCACTTGTCTATCTTATCTCTTATGGTCTGTGGGTTTCGAGTTTTGTTCAGGAATTGTTCCAATTTCCATGAAGATATGTTCTTCATTTTCTAAGGTTCTTATGGTTTGAGGTTTTACATTTAGGTCTCTGATCCATTCAGAGTTAATTTTTGTATATGGGGATAGATAGGGGTCCTGTTTCAATCTTCTGAATGTGGTCAGCCAGTTTTCCCAGCACCATTTATTGAATAGGTTCTCCTCTCCCCAGTGGTAGGTGATGGAGGCTTTGTCGAAGATGAGTTGGTTGAGAAATTGAGGTTTTGCTTCTGGAATCTCAATTCTATTCCATTGGTCTATATGCCTATTCCTATACCAATACCAAGCTGTTTTGATTATTGTAGCTTTATAGTAAAGTTTGAAGTCTGGTAATGTGATACCACCTGCTTTGTTTTTTTTGCTGAGGATTGTTCTGGCTATTCTTGGTCATTTGTATTTCCATATGAATTCCTGTGTTGTTTTTTCTAGGTCTGAGAAGAGTGTTGCTGGTAATTTGATGGGTATTGCATTGAATCTGTAGATTGCCTTAGGTAAGATGGACATCTTCACAATGTTGATTCTTCCAATCCATGAGCATGGGATATTTTTCCACTTGTTTGTGTCATCTTTGATTTCTTTGAGCAATGTTTTATAGTTTTCATTGTAAAGGTCTTTCAAAACGTCTCTGGTTAGGAAGATGCCAAGGTATTTCATTTTTTTGTGGTTATTGTGAATGGAATTGTGCTTTTTATTTGGGTTTCTTTTTGTTTATTATTGGTGTAAAGAAATACGATTGTCTTTTGCACATTTATTTTATATCCTGAGACTTTGCCAAAGTCCTTTATCAATGTAAGGAGGT
>NW_007189575.1:17178-21555 GCF_000164805.1 Carlito syrichta
AGGGGTGAGAGTGGGCATCCCTTGTCTTGTTCCAGTTTTTCAGGGGAAATGGTTTCAGTTTTTGTCCATTTAGGAGTATGCTGGCTGTGGGTTTCTTGTAGATAGCTTTTACTATTTTGAGGTATGCTCCCCGTATGCTTAGATGTTTGAGGGTTTTTATGAAGAAGAGGTGCTAGATTTTATCAAAAACTTTTTCTGCATCTATTGATATAATCATGTGGTTTTTATTTTGATATCTGTTGATGTATTTAATTACATTTATGGTTTTACGAATGTTGAACCAGCCTTGCATCCCAGGGATGAAGCCCACTTGGTCATGATGTATGATTTTTGAGATGTGTTGTTGAATCTGGTTTGCTAGGATCTTGTTGAGAATTTTAGCATCTATGTTCATCAAAGATGTTGGCCTGTAGTTCTCTTTCTTTGTTGGGTTTTTACCTGGCTTGGGTGTCAATGTGATGTTAGCTTCGTAAAATGATTTGGGGAGATATTTTAGCTGTTTTGAAATATGCAATACATTATTATTAACTGCGGTAACCATGCAGTGTAGTAAGATCACTGCAACTTACGGCTTCAATCTGAATGAAACTGTGTACTTGTGATCTAAACCTACTTCCTTTTTCCATCCCCCCCTCTCTTCTAGTATGTAGTATTCACCAATCTACCCTCTACTTCTATGGCATCAAGTTTTTTAGATTCCACATAGGAAAAAATCATACATTTTCTGTTTTTCTGTGCCTGGCTTATTTCACTTAGTATAATGTTCTCCAGTTCCACCCATGTTGTGAATGACAGAATTTCCTTCTTTTTAAGGACCGTATAGTATTCCATGGTGAACATTTTCTTTATCCATTCATGTGTTCACAGACACTCAGGTTGCTTCCATGTCTTGGCTATTGTGCATAATATTGAAATGAACATAGAAATGCATACAATGTGATATCACCTTACATCTGTTAGAATGGTTGTTATAAAAAAGACAAATGATAAAAAATATTAGCAAAGATGTAAAGAAAAGAGACTAAATTAGAACAGCCATTTTGGGAAATAGTATGGATGTTCCTAGAAACACTAAAAATAGAATCAGCATGTGTTCCAACAGTTCCATTTCTGAGAATATATCCAAAAGAATTGAAATCAGTATGTCAGAGAGATTTCTGCACTCTAGGGTTTTGGTGATATTTTACAAATCATTAAACATGGTATTTATTTTAAATGAAAGAAGAAAAAAGTGTGTGTATTAGTCAAGTGTATCCTCTGTGGAGTGTCTAAAAGTTGCTATGTAAGAGTCAGTGATAGAACTTTTTTTTTCACTTTCTATAAAAAATCAGTTAAACAGCAGGCCTAATTGCTTGCTGATGCATACACTGACAAATCAATTTGTTTTTAAATCTCTGTCATCAAATTCCTTTCTATGATAGCTGTAAAATACATTCTATGATGGTTAATTTAGACACTTCTAGAATACATCTGGATTATCATGAGTTGACTGTGGTGACATATCTTAGATTTCAGTATGTCAGATGCATAGTATACATTTCCCCCCCTTTACTTCCTTTATGTATTTCCAGTATTAAAATTCATTCTTTGACAATAGAAAAAATAATTGTGTCCAAAATCCTTGCTCTGGTTCATTTAAATGGATAACCTCTCTTTCTTTCTCATATCTGGAAGTTAACTTAAGACAGGTTTCCATTTGGAAATTGTTGAGTGAATTACTTCCAAGTGGTCATTCAAATTAAACAAGGCAGAATAAAAAGTATATCATTAGAACAAAATGTTAGCTTTGAACCTACAAAGCTGTTCAATTATGTCAGCTACAAGGCATTTTCAGATGTATTTCTAAATATTATTTAACTGGAGCAGTGTTTGGGAAATACTTGACTCCATTTGGAAGGAAATGTTATTCTCCTTCAGAAACCATGTGATGTGCAAGATAGTACTTAAATGTATGCATAGTTTTTATTTACTTCAAGTTAAATACTATGAAAATAAACTTTAAAGCTCTTTTTAAATAGTTAATAATGGATAATGAGTTGTATCTCATTGAACATGGCTAGCCTGAAAAGGTCAGAACAAGGTAATATGAATTTTCTTGCTATGGTGTTATAAGTCTTTTAGTAGTCTTGCCTTTGGAGAATTGCCTTTGTTTACAAAATGAGAGTTAGATATTGGCCTTTTTTTGGTTTTACAGGGACTTGAATTTTTATATTCATGTTCATATACTACATTTTAATATTTGATTAATTTTACAATTTGTGATTAAAAAAAACAGTCATTGAACAATCTGCCTAACTTAAAGACTGAAAATAAAAAGAACAGAAAATCTTATAATATTATATTTGTCATTTTATTAGACCAATTGATTATCCCTCTGAACTGATCTCCGATAATTTGTGTGGTCATTCTCACTTGATCATATCATAACCTCACCATTTCCATTCAACTGTAATGCACTAAAAAAGAAAAAACCAAAAACACAGATTGGTTAAGATACCTGTTAAATGCCAAGAAACATCTAGAATTAGAGGAATTCCAAATGTCTTAATATTCAGTGTGCTCTTGCTGTTTTCAGTTACTGCTGTAAGGCATTAAGAAAGTCATGTGTTATCTGTTAAAGAACTTATCAAGTTTTTCTGGTCAGTGGAAGTACAATTGGAAAGCAAAATATTTTTGGATTAAAGTTAAAAGGTACACGTTAATCTTTATGTAAAACCCTGCAAAGCTATTTTGAAATAAAAAAATCTTTTCTAAATTGTTCCCAAAGTGACATTAATTAAATATTTCTGATTGACACAAAATGAAACAGAAAATTTCTAACTTATTATTAAAATTACTGAGAATTTAGGACAGGAAATGAAGCCAATTAGTCATGCAGGCTTATGTCATATTTAAGACATATCGAATAAGGTAGTATGCAATTGGATTCGAATTAGTCCTCTCTACTGTACAATAACTTCTGAGTATTTCTTTCTTTGGAAACAGAAATGATCATTTATAGCTGTGCCAATCAATCTATTGAACAGCAGGAATTTATAATTCATTATTTTGTGGTTAATAGGATGTAACAAAAATGTGGAATAATTAATTACAAAGTTATCACAATTTAACAGACTGATATATGTGTATATATGCCTTGTAAGTGTTCACAGAATTGTAAAGAAACTAAATTGCTCAAAAATGCTACCATGTACATTTTGTTATCTCCCTGTTATCTGTTTCCACGGGCCTTACCCCTACAGGAAGGGGAGCTGAGTTACGTACCCTGCTGCAACAGCTTGCTAACTGGGAGGAGTCCAGTTCATCACCCGATGAGCACATTGTAGACACATTACATTCTTTTCTTTGAGTGGGAGTCTCACTCCATCATCCAGGCTGAAGTGCAGTGGCACACTCATGGCCACCCCAGCGTTGACCTGCTGGGCTTTGGCAATCCTTCCACCTCAGCCTTCCAAGTAGCTGGAACTACAGGCATGTGCTACCACACTCGGCTAATTGTTTTATTTATTGTAGGGAGGAGGTCTTGCCAAGTTGCCTGGGCTGGTCTCGATCCTGCGGACTCGGGCAATACACTCACTTCAGCCTCCCATAGTGCTGGAATTACAGACAGGCACATTCCATTCTTTATGCTGAGCCAACTGGTATTGCTTGTTTCTAAACAACTTAGAGCCCTTCAGAATGGCTCAGTTCTGCCTAAATGGCCACAATCTAAAGGTAGCCCAGGCAGTAATCCTAGAACAACAGTTAAAGGACACAGTTGTATGGCAGTTCAGTGGACCAGTCCTGATAAATTTAACTCTTTTAGCTGTTTTATACTAAAAGCTTACATTGTTTCTTAACAATTCAGTGTTTACTTTCTCATACTAGATAAAAAGTAATATGGATCTTCAAAAATAAGCTAAATGTTTGTGTTATGTATAGATTGGCTAACAAATCTGATTTTGTTATTATTAATAATAATTTATTTTGATTTTCACATATATTTTCTTTCTTGTCATTCTATTCTATTTTTTTTATTTTCTATTTTTTAATCTTTTAATTTTTTTTTTTATGACTGAGTTGCAGTTGAAAAAGTAGCACATTGTGCCAGACACGGTGGCTCATGCCTGTAATCACAGCACTTTGGAGACGGAAGCGAGAGGATTGCCTGAGTCCAGGGGTTCGAGACCAGCCTGGACAACTTGGTGAGACCTCATCTCTACATAAACCAAAAAATTAGCTGTGCTTGGTTGTGCAAGCCTGTGATTCTAGCTACATGACAGGTTGAGGCGGAAGTATCACCTGAGCCCAGCTGGTCAAGGCTGCAGTGGCTGTGAGCTTTCACTGTACTCCAGCCTGGGTGACAGTGAGGCTCTGAGTCAAAAACAAACAAATAAG
>NW_007189576.1:0-693 GCF_000164805.1 Carlito syrichta
ACTAGATTGCTGCATATCTAGCCAGCAGGCTATCCAGGTGAATTAACTAGGTGACTTATCTAGTTAGCCAGCTGTCTAGCCAGCTGACATAACTAGCAAGATAACTAGCTATCCAGCTCGCTAATCAGCTGACTTAACTCAGTGACTTATATAGCTAGCCAGCTGACTGAACAGTTGACATAACTAGCAAGCTATCTAGCTAGCCAGCTGACTATCCAGATGACTTAATTGCCTAGCTATGCAGCTAGCCAGCTGACTTAACTTGCTGACTTAATGAAGTAGCCAGCTGGCTAGCCAGCAGACTTAACTAGCTAGCTACCTAGCTAGAGAGTTGGATAGCCAACTCACTTAACTAGGTGACCTAACTAGATGCTGCAGGCTAACCAGCTGACCTTACTAGCTACCAACCTACATAGCCTGCTGATTTGTCAGCTGTCTTAACAACCTAACAACCTAGCTAACCTGCTGGTCAGTGAGCTGACTTAAGTAGGTGACTTAACTAGCTAGACAGTTGTCTAGCCAGCTGACTTAAAGCTAGCTATCCTTATTGGCAGCTGTCTACCCAGGTGACTTAACTAACTTCCTTAACTAGCTAGTCACCTGACTTAAGTTGATGACTTAACTAACTTGTTACCTAGCTAGCCAGCTGCATTAACTAGCTAATTTAACTAGCTAGCTGCTTAGCTAGCTATC
>NW_007189577.1:0-383 GCF_000164805.1 Carlito syrichta
GTGGGGTGGGGGCTGGGGGCGAGCCTCACCGTGGTCCACCTTGTAGCGCAGCTTCTGGGTGGGGGCCAGGTTCCCACTGATGCGGTACAACCCGTCGATGTCCAGCCCTGGGGCTCCTGTGGGCGCGGCTAAGGCCCGGCTGCAGTCCTTACCCAACGCCTCCGTTGTGTCCCTGGACCTCGCACCACCCGGGCGTCTCCTGCCCTCGGCCGGGCAGGAGGCTCCCAGGCGATGATCGAGCTTCAGGAAACAAAATAGCTCTGGAAGCTTTTACTGTCAGTAAAGCGAGAACTGGAAGACTTAACTCTGCAAATATAACATTCCACTATACTTTGGTGCATATTTGGCTTGTGAAACCAAACTTTCCTTTTTTTAATTTTTTT
>NW_007189578.1:0-601 GCF_000164805.1 Carlito syrichta
GGGAACTGAAAAAGACGGGTGTTTCTCTAAGTTTAATTTCCCCAGGTTTAATTTGTTATTTAAACATCTCTTCTTACCACCAAAACGGAGCCTGAAAGTCAGGCCATTAAGTCTCTCTCTATTTTCTTTCCTGAAGAACAGATTAATAACACCTTCCCCTCCCAACTCCAAAGGGACATTTTCAAGGCAAATGAGATTAAAAGAACTGGAGGGTTCTTTGGAAGAAAGGTATAATGTAAATATCATTATCATCATCATTATCCTTATTAACTCCTATCACAGCAAGCTTGGCTCCCGTCAAAATGTCACCTTCTATTTGAAACATCAATCACCTACTCCAGAAATAACTCAGAATTTTCATCATTGATGCCTCTGAGCCGGCCTGACAGCCTCTGTGGTGAATTCGCAGGTTTCCTTGGTAGCGGACACGGCTGCTCCACAGAAGTACTAACGTTAAGAAACTGTTGGCAAATCAGAATGTTCCCCCTGCACCTTCCCCCTCCAAACTCTCCAAACACTCATTTCTAACTCAGTGAAAGCGGAGCCACTTACAGCACAAGATAACTGGGGTTATCAGGCTTTTAGGAGAATGTGTAAGTGC
>NW_007189579.1:0-814 GCF_000164805.1 Carlito syrichta
TACCTAAATTCAGTTGGCTAACCAGCTATCCAGCCAACTTGCTAGTCAGCTAGTAAAGTAAGCTAGCTATCCAGATTGCTAATTAAGTCAGCTGGCAACTCAGCTAAATATTCAGCTAGCTAGTTAAGTCAGCTAGCTATACAGCTTTCTAGTCAGCTAGCTAGATCAACTAGATAGGTAAGTCAGCTAGCCAACTAACTAGTCAGTTGGCTAGCTAGTTAAGTCAGCTAGCTAGACAGCTAGATATCTTGTTTGCTATCTAGTTAGCTCAGCTAAATAGTTGGCTCACAGGTCGGCTATCTCACCAGCCTATAAGTTAAGTCCTCTGACCAGTTGGCTCACTCTCCAGCCAACAAAATTCAGCTGACAAGTCCGTTCACTCCTGGCCGACTAGTTAAGTCAGCTGACCAGTCAGCTCACTTGCCATCTGACTAGTTAAGTCAGCTGAACTGTCGGCTCACTCACTGGACAATGAGTAAAGTCAGGTAACCTCTCGGTTCACTCACCAGATGACAAGATAAGTCAGCTAACCAGTCGGCCACCAAGCCAGCCAACTAGTAAAGTCAGTTAACCAATCAGCCGACTAGTTGGCTAACATGTCAGCCAACAAGTTAGCTTAGCTACTAGTCACCACAAGTTAGACCAGCTAACTAGCCAGCCTACTAATCGACCGACTAGTTAGTTCAGCACTTCAGCCATCCAAGTAGTTAATAGAGCTGACTAGTGGGACAAATCGTCAGCCAACAAGTTAAGTCACTTAGCTACACATTAGACTATTAGGTCAGGTAGTTAGCTTGATTATCAACTAGTTAAA
>NW_007189580.1:0-687 GCF_000164805.1 Carlito syrichta
CAGATGGAGAAAGAAAACTCCAAGACATTTCTTCTTCCTTCAAGGGGAAATGATTTCACTGTGGTTGGCTATTTTTGTAAGTTTATTAACCCTCCAGGCCATGCTCTACACTTCTGCCAGATGTTGCTCCAAGACACAGAGGAGATCATGTGACTTCTCTGTCTAATATCACTCAATGGCTAAATACAGGCAGGTATTTTAGAGGTCAAGAGTGTTTGTTGGGAGCAAGATGACAGAGTAGGAGATACCAGCCTTCTTTCTCCCACAACAAAACAAAACAAAACAAAACAAAAACCAACTAGTCAGCTATCCACAAATGAAAATGTCTCCAGGAGGGCACAAACATCCAATTAAGAAGCTTCACCAACACAGTGGAGCAGAAAAGGAGAATAACTGAACAGAAATGATCACTGGGGAGACTGGTTTAGCAGAGACCTCCAAATACAGCTGGGTACAAAGATGAAGGGTTGGGGTGAGCTCTTTGCATCAGCTACATACGAGTTTCCATAGTCATCCCCAGTGGCCTGCTCTGTGGAGGACGCTGGCAACTTTTGCTATTGACACCTCAAACCTCAAGACAGCTGCAGACTCCCTGCAGCTTTCACAATGAAGGACCCCATCGTGTTGGTACTGACCCTGGTGACCTGTTCTGCAGAGTACTTTTGCCACTAAGGTAACCAGCATGTA
>NW_007189581.1:0-6759 GCF_000164805.1 Carlito syrichta
CTTAATTAACTAGCTGACTTAACTTTCTAGCCAACTTTCTAACCAGCTGACTCAACTAGCTGACTTAACTAGTTAGCCAGCTGGTTAACCACCTGAGTTAACTAGCTTTCTACAGAGATAGCTAGCTGGCTAGCCAGCTGACTTAACTAGCTAACTTAATTACCTAACAAGCTGGATAGCCAACTAAAAAACTACCTCGCTACTTAACTAACCACCTGGCTAGCCAGCTGACTTAATTAGCTGACATAAATAGCTGGCTTGCTTGCTAGTAAGCTGAATTAACTTGCTTGCTATATGGTTAACCTGCTGGCTAGCCAGCTGACTAAACTAGGTGACTTAACAAGCTAACCAGCAGTCTAGACTGCTGCAATAACTGCCTAGGTACACAGCTAGCCAGCTGGATAGCCAAATGACTAACTAGCTAGCTACCTAGCTAACCTGCTGTCTATTGAGCTTACTTGACTAGATTACTTAACTAACTACCTAACTTGCTAGCCAGCTGACTTAAATAGCTAGTTACCCAGCTATTCATCTGGTTAGCCAACTGACTTATCTAACATAACTAGCTAGCAAGATAACGTAACTAACTGACTTAACCAGCTAGCTACCAAGTAAGTCAGCTGGTTAACTAGCTGACTTAACTAGCTATCTACCTAGATAGCTATCTAGCTAGCCAGCTGACTTAACTATCTGACTTATCAAGATACATAGCTGACATAACTAGCTGACTTATATAGCTATATTCCTAGGTAACCAGCTGACTTACCTAGCAGAAATAACGAGCTAGCCATATGGCTACCCCTCTTACTTAACTAGCTTTTTAAATAGCTAACCAGCTATATAGCCAGCAGACTTAATGGGCTGACTTAACTAGCTGGCAGCAGGTTGCCAGCTGACTTAAGTAGCTGACTTAATCAGATAGCTGGCTAGCCAGGTGACTTAACTAGCTGGCTACCTATCTAGCCAGCTGGCTAGCCAACTGACTTACCTAGCTGACTTATCATAGCAAGTGAGCTGCAAGCCAGCTCACTTAACTAACTAGATACCTACATAGCCTCCAGCTAGTCAGCTGACTTAACTATCTGACTTGAATAGCTAGCCTGGTGGCTAGCAAGCTGATATATCTAGCTAGTTACCTGCCTAGCCAGCTGGCTAGACAGCTGATTAAATTAGCTGACTTAACCAGCTGGTCAGTTGGCTAGCCAGCTGACTGAACACGCTGACATCACTAGCTAGCCAGGTAGCTATCTAGTTGACAACTAGCTATATATATATATATTGCCAGTTGGCTAACCAGCTCTCTTAACTAGCTGAATTTACCAGCTACACAACTGGCTAGCCAACTGACTTAACTAGCTCGCTACCTAGCTAGCCGTCTGGCTAGCCAGCTGACTTAACTAGCTAAGTTAACTAACTAGCTATCTAGCTGGCCAGCTGAATTATATATTTAACTAACTAGCTAGCTATCTAGCTAGCCAGCTGACTTAAATAATAATCTAACCAGCTAGCTACCTAGCTAACAAGCTGATTTAAATAGTTAGCAGCATAGCTAACTTGCTGATTTAACCAGCTAGCTAACTAGTGAGCTTACTTGTTTTGTAACTTTCTAACTAGCTGACTTAATCATCTGACAACTTGTTATCTAAAGAGCTAACTAGGTGACTCAACCACCTGACTTAACTCATTAGCTAACTAGTTAGGTTGCCTACTCAACCAGTTGACACAACCCGTTTGTTAACTAGCTAGCTCGCAGACTCAATCAGCTGGCTTAACCCATTAGTTAACTAGCTAAATACTTCACTCAACCTGCTGACTTAACCCATAAGCTAACTAGCTAGCAATCTGTGTTAACCATATGACTAAATTAGAAAGCTGACTTAGCTATATGACTTTACTTAGTTAGTTGACATAACAGGCTGACTTAACAATTTAGCTAGCTGACTTATCTACCTGTATTAAATAGTTAGCTAACTACTTAAGTAGCTGAATAACTAGCTGCTTTAATAATTATCTAACTAGTTAGGTAGCAGACTTAAGTAGGTGACTTATTCAGTTAGCTAACTACTGAGCTAGCTGACATAGCTAGCATACTTAGCTAGCTAGCTGGTTAACTGACTGAGTTAGCTAGTTGACTTAACTAGTTGACTAATGAGATAGCTAGCTGACTTAAACAGTTCGTTAACGAGTTATCTAACTGTTTTAACCAGTTGGTAAACGAGTTATCTAACTAACTTAACTTGTTGGTTAAAGAGTTAGCTAGGTGAATTGACTTGTGGGTTGACGAGTCAATCAACTACTTAGATTGTTTTACACGTTGGCTGCCTACTCAGCATACTTCTTTGCTGGCTTAACAATTCGGCCAACTAGTCGGCCAACTAGTTAGCTGGGTTAACAAGATGACTGATGAGTTGGCCCACTATTTAGCAATGTTAACTAGTTGTCTGCTCGTTTGCTGACCTAACTAGTCAGTCGACTATTTGGCCGACACGTTAGCTGACGTAACTAGTCGGCCAACAAATTAGCTGACCTAACATGTTGGCTGACAAATTTGTTGAGCTAACTTGTCGGCTGACAAGTTGGTCGACTAGATGGAAGATTGTTTAGCTCACTTTACTATTTGAACAGCTAGTTGGCAGACAGGTTACATGAATTAACTAGTCAGCCCGCAGGTGAGCCAACAGGTGAGCTGACATAACTAGTTGGTGGGCAAGAGAGCCGACTGGTCAGGTGACTTAAGTTGTCAAGTGAGTGAGTTGACGGTTAAGCTGATTTAACTCGTCAGCTGGCTAGTGAGCCGACTGGTCAACTGACTTTAATATGCTGGCATGTGTGCTGACTGGCCAGCTGACTTTAGTCGGCTAGCAAGGGAGCCGACTGGTCAGAAGACTTAATTAGTCAGCCGATGAGTGAGCAGACTGGTGAACCGAATTAACTAGTTGAACATCAAGTGAGCCGTTGTGTGAGATACTTTAACTAGTAGGCCAGCGAGAGAGCCATTGGTTAGCTGATTAATTAGTCGGCTGGTGAGCAAACCGACTACTTAGCTGTCCTGTTGACCTGCGAGCAACCCAACGAGTTAGTTGGACTTTTGACTTGTGAGTGAGCCAACTAGTTTGCTGACCGGTTGACAGGTGAATGAGCAGACTAGTTAGCTGACCTGATGGAAAGCAAGCAAGGCCACTAATTAGCTGACCAGCTTGCTGAGTTGCTAACCCACTTGTTAGTTAAGTAACTAGCTGATTTTCTAGCTGACTTAACTAGATAGCTGACAAGGTAGCTGGCTATGTGGTTGACATAACTAACTAGCAAACAAGCTATCTAGCTGTCTATCTAGCTGACTTAAATAGCTAGCTAACTGGCTAGTTAGCTGGCTAGTTGACAAATATCTAGCTGATTAGTTAGTTGACTAGATAGCTGACTTAAATTGCTAGCTGACAAGCAACTGACTACCTAGCGGACTTAACTAGCGAGCTGAATAGTTAGCTGACTTGCTAGCTGACTTAAATAGCTAGCTTGCTAGCTAGCTAACTTAAGTAGCTGACTAGTTAGCTGCCTGGCTAGCTGACTAGCCAGCTGACTTAACTAGCTAGCTACCTGGTTGGCTAGATGGCTAGCCAGCTGGCTTAACTAACAAGCTACCTGGCTGTCTAGTTTGCTAGGCAGCTGGTTAGCTAGCTAGAGGTTTGTCCAGCTGGCTAGATAGCTGAATTAAATAGCCAGCCAGTTGACAGGACAGTCTGATAGCCAGCCAGATTCACAAGCCAGCCATCCTGCTGGCCAGTCGGCTAGTCAGACGGCTTAAATAAATGGCCACTTACCTGACCAGCCTGTTAACCAGCCATCTTAACTTGATAGCCACCTAGCTAGCCAGTCAGTGAACAACCTGACTTAACTAGCTGACTTAAGGCGATAGCCATCTGGTCAACCAGCTGGCTTAACTAGCTAGCCACCAAGTTATTCAGCTGGCAAGCCAGCTCTCCTAACTAGCTGAATTAACTAGCTAGCCAGTGGGTTTGACAGCTGACTTAATTACCTAGCTACCTAACTAGTGGGCTAGTCAACTTAACTAGCTGATGTAACAAGCTAGACAGCTGTCTAACCAGCTGACTTAACTAGTTGTCTATCAAGCTAGCTAGATGGCTAACCACGTGAATTAACTAGCTGACAACCAGTTAAGCACCTGGTTAGCCAGCTGACTCAACTAGGTGACTTAACTTGTTAGCCAGCTGGCTAGCCAACTGATTTAAGTAGCTGACATCACTAGATAGCCATGTGGCTAGCCAGCTTACTTAACTAGTTAGCTACCTAGGTATCACCCTGGGTTGCCAGCTGACGTAACTCATTGATGTAAAGAAGTAGCCAGCTGGCTAGCCAGCAGACTAATCTAGCTAGCTATACTTTTAGGCAGCTGGCTAGCCAGCTGACTTAACTAACTCACTTAACTAACTAGGCTGCTGTATTACTAGTTGAGTTAAATAGGTAGCTACCTACCTATCCAGCTGACATAATTAACTGATTTAACTAGATAGCTCCCTAGCTAGCTATCATAAAGCTAGTTGACTTAACTAGGGACTTAATAAGCTAGCACGCTGACATATCTAGCTGACTTAACTAGCTAGCTTTCTAGCTAGCCAGCTGACTTAATTAGCTGAAATATCTAGCGAGCCAGATGGCTGACCATCTGGCTTAACTAGCTTCTTAACTAGCTACCCAGCTGGCTTGAAAATTGACTTAACGTGCTGATTTAACTAGTTACCTGACTGGTTAGCTAGCAGAGTAAACTAACTGATTTAACTAGGTAGCCAGGTTATTAATTGCCTAGCTATCTAGCTAGTCAGTAGCCAAGCCAGGTGACTTAACTAGCTGACATAAAGAAGTAGTCAGCTGGTTAGCCATCAAACCTAAGGAGTTATCTACCTAGCTAGACAGCTGTATAGCCAGCTGACTTAACTAGCTGACATAACTAGATAGCCTAATGGCAGGCCAACTGACTTAACTACCTATGTACCTAGATAGCCCACTGGCTTGCCAGCTGACTTAACTACCTAACTAACTAGCTAACAAGCTGGCCAGCCAGCTGACTTAATTAGATGACTTAACTAGCTAGCCACCTGGTTAGCCAACTGAATTAACTAGATACCTACACTCATAGGCAGCTGGCTAGTCAGCTGATTTAACTAACTGAATTAATGATGCAGCCAGCTGATTAACTAGCTGACTTAAATAAATAACTACCTAGTACTCCAGCTGAGTTAACTAGCTGATTTAACTAGCTAGCTACCTGGCTAGCCAGTTGGCTGGTCAGCTGACTTAACTATCTTACTTAGCTAGCCAGCTGGATGGCCAGCTGAATTAACTAACTGACTTAACCAGCTCTTCAGCTTACTTGCCAGCTGACATAATTAGGTAGCTACCTAGCCAGCCAGCTGAAAACCAGCTGAATAATCTAGCTGACTTAACTAGCTAGCCAGCTAACTAGCCAGCTACTTAACTAGCTTACTACCTAGCCAGCCAGCTGGCTAGCCATCTGACATTACTAGTTGACTTAATGGGGTAAACAGCTGTCTAGCAGCCTTGACTTAACAGCCTAGCTATCTAACTAGTCAGCTCTATAGCCAGCTGACTTAACTAGCTAGCTACCTACGTAGCCTGCAGTCTTGCCAGCTGAATTAAATACCTAGCTTCCTAGCTATCCAGCTTGCTAGTGAGCTGCCTTAACAAGGTTACGTAACTAGCTAGCTGACTGGCTAAACAGTTTACTTAATTCGCTAGCTACACAGCTAGGCAGCTGGTTAGACTGCTGAGTTAACTCGCTGACTTAACTGGGAAGCAAGCTGATTTAACTAGCTGAATTAACCAGCTAGCTACCTAGCTAGCCAGCTGGCTTAACTTGCTGGCTCAACCTAGCTAGCTATCTAGCTACCTAACTGACTAAACTAGCTGACTTAACTAGCTAGCTAGCTGACACAACTAGTTGATTTATATAGCCAGCTTTCTAGCTAGCCAGCTGATTTAACTAGCTGAAATAACTATCTAGCCAGATGGATAGCCATCTGACTTGACTAGATTTTTAACTAGCTAACGAGCTGGATAGCCAACTGACTAAATGAGCTGTCTTAACTAGCTAACCAGCTAGTTGCCAGCTGACTTAACTAGCTGACTTAAACAGCTAGTCATCTACCTAGATAGCTGACTTAACTAGCTGGCTCTCTATCAAGCCAGCTTGCTATCCAGCTATTTATGTAGCTGACTTAAGCTAGCAAGCTGGGTAGCCAGCTCATTTAACTAGCTTGTTAAGTATCTATCCAGCGGGCAAACCATCTGACTTAACTAGCTGATTTGAACTGCTAGTCTCCTGGTTTGCAAACTTATTTATCTAGCTAGCTCCCTAACAAGCCAGCTGGCCAGACAGCTGACTAAACTAGCTGACTTAACCAGGTAGAAGTCAGATAGCCAGCTGACTTAACTAACTGACATCACTAGCTAGCCAGGTAGCTATCCAGCTGACTTAACAAGTTAGTTACCTACCTTGACAGTTGGCTTGCCAGCTCTCTTAACTAGCTGAATTAACCAGCTAGCCAGCTGGTAGGCCAACTTACTTAACTAGCTCACTACCTAGCTAGCCAGCCGGCTAGCCAGCTGACTTACCTAGCTGACTTAACTAGCTAGCTATCTAGATAGCCAGCTGACTTAAATAGTTAGCTGCCTAGCTAGCTAGCTGACTTAACCAGCTGCTGACTAGTTAGCTTACTCATTATC
>NW_007189582.1:0-4332 GCF_000164805.1 Carlito syrichta
TTCCCAGTCCAGTTTTGATGGGCAGCACAGTTGGTTCCATGTTTTTGCAATGGTGCCACAATAAACATGCGTGTACAGGTATCTTTTTCTTGCGGAATGATTTACGTTCCTCTGGGTGTATTCCCAGAAGGGGGATCGCTGGGTCATATGGAAGGTCAATATCTAGTTCTTTTAGGAACCTGAAAGCAGAATTTAAAGAGATATTTGTACATCCATGTTCACTGCAGCATTATTCAAAATAGTCACAAGGGAGAAACACTACAAGAGTCCCTCAGTGGAGGAATGGACGGAGAAGTGTGCATACACACAAGGGATGCTGTTCAGTCTTTAAGTAGGAAGGGAATTCTGACACATGCTACAACATGGATGGGCCTGGAGGACCTTCTATCAATTAAAAAAGACCAGTCACAAAGGTCAAATTCGGAATCATTCCAACTTACATGAGGTATCTAAAGTCGTCGAATTCATAGAAACAGATAAAAGAATGGTGAACCTAAAACTGATCTAAAATATGAAGCCTTGAATATTAAAAAAACAACACAAATAACACTGACAAATCACTTCCTCAGGAGAAGTACTGGATCCCCTCATACTGCCACAGTCACCACAGCGGTGGGTCTCTCGGGGCCACGTTTTGCTGACACCTCTGGACACAGAAAACAGCAGCCTCTCTGGTGTGGTTGGTGAAAGCAGTTCGTAGAGACCCACAGGATGCCCACAGGTGCACAGTCCCTGATGGCCTGGCTTAGACAGAGGTGATTCAGAGGGTCTGAGGACAAAATGCCTTCAGGCCATCTTGTGAGTCCTGCCCAAATAAGTGCATGGGGTAGGGAGATGGTGAATTAGAGCCTGAATGAAAGGGCACCTCATTCTTCCTTGAAGGATGAGCAGAGGAAGCAAGAATTGTCTAATATATATTTGAATCTGGCCTGACAAAGAAGAAACGAGCAAACAAATAAACACTTGCCTGTATTAAAGTTGCATAACTAGCTTGTTTTACTCACTACCATATTATAAGCTTTCCCTATTGCTGGGGTCATAATATATGAACATTATTTTAATGGTACCTTAACATTATGTCCTATAAATAAACTAATTTATTTAGTCATTCTTCAAATATTAGACATTAAATTGATGAATTTTTGCTTAAAATAAAAAGAGCAGTGGTTGCAGGGTCTCAGAAAAGGAAACAGGGATTGGCGTTCAGTGGGGAGGGAGATTCACTTATGCAAGATGAAAAACTTCTAAAGATCTCTTGTGCAACAATGAATCTCACACACACACACACATATATATATATAACACTGAATTACACAACAGTCAATGGTGGTAAATTTTTTGTTATGTGCTATTTACTACAAGAAAAGCATACAACTTTTGAAAGCTGAAATCCTGGTGTTACAAATCCTGAGGTGTTTGAGAACCTCCTGCCCCAGCAGGGGAGGCTCCAGGTGTGTTGAGAACAAACTGTGGGTGGTGTGAGGTGTGTTTCCTGTCTTCAAGCAGCATGTTTCCCATAAGCCTTTCCAGACTGTGTGGTTGTTTGCTGTTGGTGTCCTGAGTCCCTTGAGAGCACTCATTGGGGGAGGAGCCTAAAGTCCCAGTGAGTCCAGGGAGTTGAGGGCCCCAGATCAGAGGGGAAGGTCTGGCAGAGGAGGGGAGAGGGTGAAGGAGGAAGGCGTGTTGAAGGGGACAGATCAAAGATCCAACAGAGCTGCAGAGGGGGTCTCTGGTGTAAAACAAAAAAGCAGAAATAAGGATCAGGGCTGATGAGGAGGGGGAGGCCTTAGATGAGCCAGGTGAGGAGTTCTCTGGTCAGCTGCCCAGAGTCCCCATAGGAGGCCCAATTGTCTTTAGGAAAAGTTTGCCAGTTCTGCTGACCTTGGACTGAACCTGTGCTGTGTTGGAGACTCAGGGAGGAAGCAGAAGAGGGAGGATAAGCCCAGAAGGAGAGATCCCCATGGGTTAACAGACAGTTAAGCCAGAGAGAAAATCGTGAAAGGAGCAGGGGGAGAGTCCAGGAGTCTCATGTCCTTGCATGATTCCTGGATCTAAAGCCTTGGAACTCCTGTCCTCTCCCCATGCCCAGGTGATCCCTGGGTAGGGCAGGAGAGGGGAAGGAGCCCCCTCAGATGGTTGAGAGCAAAAGAGATATGTGATACTCAACTCTGTCCTCCATCCATGGTGAGTGGGCTCTTGGGTAGACCCAGAGATTGAGTAAATCTGGGTTCAAGGTCCTCAGGGGTATTTATTCAGGACTGGGTCACCTCATCCCTAGTCTCGGGGCCCCACTTTTTTCTGATTTAAACAGAGAGCCTTTGCCAAGTCTGAAATCTTCGCTGAAGTTTTGCCTCTTTATAATTAAGTCCTGAATCTAGTTGTCATCATTACAAGGGGCTACAGGAGAAAAAGTTCCCTCAAATTCTCTTAAATTTCTGAGTGATAGGTTTTTCTCTCTCCAATACATCAGTTACACCAATTCCATACTTCTGTTGCTATTGTTTCCTCCACAATTTTAAAATGGACAGACTATGTTCCAGCAGTGTTTCTCTTGTAGTTCAACAAAGGTCACCCCAAGTGATTAAATGTGGACACATGCCTTGGGGACTGTCAGTCCTCCACCCATCAGCTGTGATGAGTCACTCTCTGCCATTCGGTTGCGAGTCATCCAACCCCAGAATCTTTCCATGGGATTGGCTTCTAGGACCACTTTCAGTGCCAGCTGTTGGGTTATGTTCCCCAGAAGCACAGCATGAGACAGGGATTCAAGAGGTAAACTGAGGGAGTCCTCCAGGGAACCCAGGTAGGGCAGCTCAAGAACACCAGCAAGGATCACTAGCATCTAATTGGAGAACATTTTCATGTCCCCAAGGAAACTCCACAACAATGAACCATTGCCCCTAACTCTTCAATATTCTCCAGACTCTGGCCACTGCTAGTGTAGACTCTGTCTCTATGGACACAATGGTCTTCATCTGGCCTATTCTGGGCTCTTCATATGTTGAATCATACAGTGTGTGGTCTTTGTGTCTGACATCTTTTTTTTGGTATGATGTTTAAAGGTTCATCTATGTAGTATCATGTGTGGTTCTTAATTCCTTGTTGTGGCTGAATATATTCCACTGTATGGGTACACTATATTTGCATATCTTCATAGATGGTTGAAATGTGCTTGTAAAGCATCTCATAGGACCTAACAAGAGACATAAGTACACACTGCTGGGTTTCAGGAGCAAGGCCAAGCCTCTTAGCAATAGAGAAACAACTCCTGGAATGCTTCTACCCTGAGAAGAGATGCAGTGTATGAATATAGGACACAGATTGAGCAAGTAGCCAGAACTTCTGATCATGATCTATCAGATCCACAAAATCATTAGGTCAGGAAAGCCCAGCAGCATTCATCGTAAAATGGAAGTGGTGCTTCCAGAATCAGGCATCACAGCTGACCCAGAGCCTCTCACAAGGATGCCCTATGACAAGCCACAAGAAGAATATGACCAGAGTTTGGCTCACAGATGGATCAGCTCCGTATATGCATGAGAGCCAAAAAATGGACAATGGCTGCAGCATGGCTCCATTGCAGCTCCCATGCAGCATGGCTCCATGGGCAGCCTTGATAGAAAGACAGTTTGGAGGGAACTGGGTCCAGTGGCTGCCACCTGCCATCACAACTACTTGGAGGGCTGAGGCAGGAGGATAACATGAGGTCAGGGGTTTGAAGCCAGCTTTAGGCAGCTTGGAAACACTCTGTCTCTGAAAAAAAATTAACAAGGAAGTGGTGTGTTTCTATAGTTCCAGCTATTTGGGAGGCTGAGGTGAGAGGACTGCATCAGCCCAGGAGTTCAAGGATGCGGTGAGCCATGATCATGCCACTACACTGTAACCTGGCTGACAAACTAGATGCAGGACTTAATTATAAAGAGGGAAAACTTTCAGACTTGGGAAAGGTGTAAGGTAAATGAAACCAGACCAGGCGAAACGGCAACAAAGGAGCCAAGAAAAATTTATTAGCACAATCCCGGGTGAAGTTCACCGGCCCATGTAGCTGTGATTTCCTCAGTTTGTCATAGTTAATGACTTTTTGAGCTGCCTTTTCCATCCCCGCAATAAGGTAGTGGACCATCTGATCCCTTCTAGTTCTACCTGTGGCACCATCCTGATAGTTCCATTGTGGGTCCTCGGCAGGTACCATCGTGGCCCGGACCGGCAAAGAATGATCAGAGTTATATACCTGATCAGCGTAGTCCCGAGCTGCTGAGGTGACGTGATCGCGTTCCTGGGGAGTGAGGGTGGAGGTTAAAATCACGTGGAGGTCATGCCACGTGAGCTCGT
>NW_007189583.1:0-4845 GCF_000164805.1 Carlito syrichta
GATTCAGAGGGTCTGAGGACAAAATGCCTTCAGGCCATCTTGTGAGTCCTGCCCAAATAAGTGCATGGGGTAGGGAGATGGTGAATTAGAGCTGAATGAAAGGGCACCTCATTCTTCCTTGAAGGATGAGCAGAGGAAGCAAGAATTGTCTAATATATATTTGAATCTGGCCTGACAAAGAAGAAACGAGCAAACAAATAAACACTTGCCTGTATTAAAGTTGCATAACTAGCTTGTTTTACTCACTACCATATTATAAGCTTTCCCTATTGCTGGGGTCATAATATATGAACATTATTTTAATGGTACCTTAACATTATGTCCTATAAATAAACTAATTTATTTAGTCATTCTTCAAATATCAGACATTAAATTGATGAATTTTTGCTTAAAATAAAAAGAGCAGTGGTTGCAGGGTCTCAGAAAAGGAAACAGGGATTGGCGTTCAGTGGGGACGGAGATTCACTTATGCAAGATGAAAAATTTCTAAAGATCTCTTGTGCAACAAGAATCTCACACACACACACACACACACATATATATAACACTGAATTACACAACAGTCAATGGTGGTAAATTTTTTGTTATGTGCTATTTACTACAAGAAAAGCATACAACTTTTGAAAGCTGAAATCCTAGTGTTACAAATCCTGAGGTATTTGAGAACCTCCTGCCCCAGCAGGGGAGGCTCCAGGTGTGATGAGAACAAACTGTGGGTGGTGTGAGGTGTGTTTCCTGTCTTCAAGCAGCATGTTTCCCATAAGCCTTTCCAGACTGTGTGGTTGTTTGCTGTTGGTGTCCTGAGTCCCTTTGAGAGCACTCATTGGGGGAGGAGCCTAAAGTCCCAGTGAGTCCAGGGAGTTGAGGGCCCCAGATCAGAGGGGAAGGTCTGGCAGAGGAGGGGAGAGGGTGAAGGAGGAAGGCGTGTTGAAGGGGACAGATCAAAGATCCAACAGAGCTGCAGAGGGGGTCTCTGGTGTAAAACAAAAAAGCAGAAATAAGGATCAGGGCTGATGAGGAGGGGGAGGCCTTAGATGAGCCAGGTGAGGAGTTCTCTGGTCAGCTGCCCAGAGTCCCCATAGGAGGCCCAATTGTCTTTAGGAAAAGTTTGCCAGTTCTGCTGACCTTGGACTGAACCTGTGCTGTGTTGGAGACTCAGGGAGGAAGCAGAAGAGGGAGGATAAGCCCAGAAGGAGAGATCCCCATGGGTTAACAGACAGTTAAGCCAGAGAGAAAATCGTGAAAGGAGCAGGGGGAGAGTCCAGGAGTCTCATGTCCTTGCATGATTCCTGGATCTAAAGCCTTGGAACTCCTGTCCTCTCCCCATGCCCAGGTGATCCCTGGGTAGGGCAGGAGAGGGGAAGGAGCCCCCTCAGATGGTTGAGAGCAAAGAGATATGTGAATACTCAACTCTGTCCTCCAACCATGGCGAGTGGGCTTCTTGGGTAGACCCAGAGATTTGAGTAAATCTGGGTTCAAGGTCCTCAGGGGTATTTATTCAGGACTGGGTCACCTCATCCCTAGTCTCGGGGCCCCACTTTTTTCTGATTTAAACAGAGAGCCTTTGCCAAGTCTGAAATCTTCGCTGAAGTTTTGCCTCTTTATAATTAAGTCCTGAATCTAGTTGTCATCATTACAAGGGGCTACAGGAGAAAAAGTTCCCTCAAATTCTCTTAAATTTCTGAGTGATAGGTTTTTCTCTCTCCAATACATCAGTTACACCAATTCCATACTTCTGTTGCTATTGTTTCCTCCACAATTTTAAAATGGACAGACTATGTTCCAGCAGTGTTTCTCTTGTAGTTCAACAAAGGTCACCCCAAGTGATTAAATGTGGACACATGCCTTGGGGACTGTCAGTCCTCCACCCATCAGCTGTGATGAGTCACTCTCTGCCATTCGGTTGCGAGTCATCCAACCCCAGAATCTTTCCATGGGATTGGCTTCTAGGACCACTTTCAGTGCCAGCTGTTGGGTTATGTTCCCCAGAAGCACAGCATGAGACAGGGATTCAAGAGGTAAACTGAGGGAGTCCTCCAGGGAACCCAGGTAGGGCAGCTCAAGAACACCAGCAAGGATCACTAGCATCTAATTGGAGAACATTTTCATGTCCCCAAGGAAACTCCACAACAATGAACCATTGCCCCTAACTCTTCAATATTCTCCAGACTCTGGCCACTGCTAGTGTAGACTCTGTCTCTATGGACACAATGGTCTTCATCTGGCCTATTCTGGGCTCTTCATATGTTGAATCATACAGTGTGTGGTCTTTGTGTCTGACATCTTTTTTTTGGTATGATGTTTAAAGGTTCATCTATGTAGTATCATGTGTGGTTCTTAATTCCTTGTTGTGGCTGAATATATTCCACTGTATGGGTACACTATATTTGCATATCTTCATAGATGGTTGAAATGTGCTTGTAAAGCATCTCATAGGACCTAACAAGAGACATAAGTACACACTGCTGGGTTTCAGGAGCAAGGCCAAGCCTCTTAGCAATAGAGAAACAACTCCTGGAATGCTTCTACCCTGAGAAGAGATGCAGTGTATGAATATAGGACACAGATTGAGCAAGTAGCCAGAACTTCTGATCATGATCTATCAGATCCACAAAATCATTAGGTCAGGAAAGCCCAGCAGCATTCATCGTAAAATGGAAGTGGTGCTTCCAGAATCAGGCATCACAGCTGACCCAGAGCCTCTCACAAGGATGCCCTATGACAAGCCACAAGAAGAATATGACAAGAGTTTGGCTCACAGATGGATCAGCTCCGTATATGCATGAGAGCCAAAAAATGGACAATGGCTGCAGCATGGCTCCATTGCAGCTCCCATGCAGCATGGCTCCATGGGCAGCCTTGATAGAAAGACAGTTTGGAGGGAACTGGGTCCAGTGGCTGCCACCTGCCATCACAACTACTTGGAGGGCTGAGGCAGGAGGATAACATGAGGTCAGGGGTTTGAAGCCAGCTTTAGGCAGCTTGGAAACACTCTGTCTCTGAAAAAAAATTAACAAGGAAGTGGTGTGTTTCTATAGTTCCAGCTATTTGGGAGGCTGAGGTGAGAGGACTGCATCAGCCCAGGAGTTCAAGGATGCGGTGAGCCATGATCATGCCACTACACTGTAACCTGGCTGACAAACTAGATGCAGGACTTAATTATAAAGAGGGAAAACTTTCAGACTTGGGAAAGGTGTAAGGTAAATGAAACCAGACCAGGCGAAACGGCAACAAAGGAGCCAAGAAAAATTTATTAGCACATCCCGGGTGAAGTTCACCGGGCCCATGTAGCTGTGATTTCCTCAGTTTGTCATAGTTAATGACTTTTTGAGCTGCCTTTTCCATCCCCGCAATAAGGTAGTGGACCATCTGATCCCTTCTAGTTCTACCTGTGGCACCATCCTGATAGTTCCATTGTGGGTCCTCGGCAGGTACCATCGTGGCCCGGACCGGCAAAGAATGATCAGAGTTATATACCTGATCAGCGTAGTCCCGAGCTGCTGAGGTGACGTGATCGCGCTCCTCGGGAGTGAGGGTGGAGGTTAAAATCACGTGGAGGTCATGCCACGTGAGCTCGTTTGCGTGAGGTATCAAAACTCCTTGGTGTAGGCAGTCGGGTTGGCAGAGTAGGAGCCCAGGCGCTTTTCAATCTGAGACAGGTCCCCCAGGGAGAAGGGAACATGTACCCGAACCAGTCCCTCAGCACCTGCCACCTTCCGGAGAGGGGCCAGTAACTGGGCCCGGGACCTGGTAACCGGAGGGCTGGTTCATTTAGAGGGTGGCTTAGGATTGTAAAATGGCGGGGGAGGGGTGAGAGTAGGGAATGAGGTGGGAGGAGGGCTAGATGGCGGTGACGACGGAAGAGGAGGGCACAGCTTGTGGGTGGCTGGGGCAGAGCCAGAAACAGAGGCGTCAGGTGTGACGTCAACAGGACCAGAGGAGGAAGGCGGTCCCTCCATGGCAGCAGGGACGGAAGTGGGTGGGGGAGGGGAGCCGACCGAATCCAGAACGACTGGAGCTGAGGACAAAGGAATTAGATTTGGCGGGCTGGGAGGAAGAGTCGGATATAGGAGGGGCGAGACAAGAGGTGAGGCAGGAGCAGACACCAGAGGGGCCTGAGTGGGAGGTCTGGGCACAGGAGGTCCGATAAGGAGGGGGTTGGGAAAGAGCAGACCTTTGAGAAGAGGCAGACGGGAGGGGAGGAGAAAGAGGCGTAGGAGCCGGAGGGGGAAGGCCAAGGTCCTCCGGAGGATCTGCAAAGGAAGATTCCGACGCGGGGAGTGGCTGATAGCCCCTGTTAGGGGATTTGGCCAGGAGGACCTGGGCCGAGGAACATCTGACACAGAGGTCTGGGCGGGAGCGCAATGCCCAAAAGGCCTGGACATAGGGAACCTTGGACCATTTCCCAGTCCGGTGACCATAGTTACTGAGATTGGTGAGGAGGCCAAAATTGAAAGTTCCCTTGGGGTGTCAGCGAGACTGATTGTTCAGAGGATATTGGGGCCAGGCCTGGGAGGAAAGGAAGATTAGCTTTCGTTTACAGATATCCTCAGACAACCCCAGAGTAGCCAGATTAGATATGTGACACCGCAAGGGGGTCTGAGCCTCAGTTTTAGAAGGCTGGTTTCCCATAGCCGCAACCTCAGTTCCTGGGTCCTTAAACAAGCGAGTTTAGCGTTCCAGACCCACTCAGAATAGGGACGGAAAGGAAGATCCGCGTCCATTTATAGGGTTGGCGATCCGGAGATAGGGACATTTCCACTACACCGGAGCCAAAGGCACTGCGCTGGAGGGGTGAGTTCAGACGCAGCTGCGATTTCAGACTGGGCACCCCAGAGGGTAGGA
>NW_007189584.1:0-4093 GCF_000164805.1 Carlito syrichta
GACACCGCAAGGGGGTCTGAGCCTCAGTTTTAGAAGGCTGGTTTCCCATAGCCGCAACCTCAGTTCCTGGGTCCTTAAACAAGCGAGTTTAGCGTTCCAGACCCACTCAGAATAGGGACGGAAAGGAAGATCCGCGTCCATTTATAGGGTTGGCGATCCGGAGATAGGGACATTTCCACTACACCGGAGCCAAAGGCACTGTGCTGGAGGGGTGAGTTCAGACGCAGCTGCGATTTCAGACTGGGCACCCCAGAGGGTAGGAGGAGAAGTCAGGGAAAGTGAGGGACTCACCGCGTTGTCTGAGGTCCTGGGGCCAGGTCCTGTTCCCGAGAGAAGTCCCAGATCGGGAGAGGAGGGGGGAGCCCGCTGGGGCCCCGCACCTTCCTCCCGGGTTTCGGCACCAAATGTAAGGTAAATGAAACCAGACCAGGCGAAACGGCAGCAAAGGAGCCAAGAAAAATTTATTAGCGCAATCCCGGGCAAAGTTCACCGGCCCATGTAGCTGTGGGCCGGAGAAGTCCCGCCCAGCAAGATGGGCAACGGGTTTATAAAGGGCACACTGAGAAAGCTGTGAGGGGGTTGGGGAGAGCAATCACTGGTTGGGACAGCTGTCACATCTGCTGGCGATTGACTGAACAGGGTTGCTAGAGTCACTGTAACAGGTACTGGCTGGCTTTGTGGCTGGAGTCTTAGTTCCGGTCACTCATTTTTTTTTGCTGGCTCACTTTCGCCCATTGTTCTCCTGGTCTGGGTTGGAGCCGTCTTATTGAGGCCCACCCTGCCCTCTGGTACCTCCGACCTTACAAGAGACTCTCTGTTTAAATCAGAAAAGGCCAGGCTCGGTGGCTCAGCCTGTAATCCCAGCACTTTGGGAGGCCGAGGTGAGTATATATACGTATAATAGAGAGACAGAGGTGTTGGCAGGACTGTGTCCGTTATGGAGAATTCAGGAAACTGTCTTGCTTTCCCATCTTCTAGGGGCTTCTGTCTTCCTGCTCATGTCCCTTCTTCACATCACTCCACCCTCTTGCTTCTGTTATCTTACCTTCATCTCTTTCCTGTGATCAAATCTTCTTTTGTCTCTCTTACTCACACTTGAGATTCTATCAAGGGCCACCCAGATAATCCAGAATCATCTCCCCACCTCAAGGTCCTTAATGTCATCCCATCAGCAAAGTCTCTTTTGCTCTAAAAGTCCCATTCACAGCTTCTGGGATTGCGACATGGGTATTTTTGGGAGTGATTATTCAACCTACCACACTGTTTGTTGGGAACAAACTGTCTGAACGTCTGCTATAAAGCTTTACTTTCTCAAAGGACCTCAAAGATCGGTCCCTCTATCCAGTCTCTTCTGTAGCTGGTCGGGCTGCATTGGTGTGTGTTGGCACCACCTGGTGGATTCAGAGCATCACGGCAAGTGTGCGCCCGATAGACATAAGCCCCATCTGTGATGTTTAAGTTTTCTATTAGTCATATTGAAAAATTAAAACAAAAAAAAATTTTTTTCAGCAGTATATTTTATCTAGCCCAATAGATTCGAGACATTATCATTTCAAAATGCCATTACAAGAAAATAATGAGTTATTTTACATTTTCTTTTTGATTCTAGGGCTTTGAAATGCCAGGTGTATTTTACTCTTGCAGCACCTTTGAATTCAGACCAACTTCATTTCAAGTGCTACCTCCCCATATGGCGAATGGCTACTGTAGTGGACAGTACAGCTTTAGAAGTGTGGTCTGGACAGAAAGGGGGAGACTGAGATGTGGATTCTGAGTTGGAGCCTTGGAGAGGGGCCCTCAAAGAGGAGGAGGGTGATGATGAGGGCGTGGCCTGGCTGTGCAGAGCTAGGTTTGTTTGGGCTGCATTCCCGGGTTCTGCGACTTGAGGGAGGATGGGAGGTGCCCAATCTCAGACCCTGATTGGTGCCCTATCCTTGCTGGTGGATGTTGAAGTCCCAGTCTTCGGTAAGCTCATTTCACTGATCTGTGTGATGTCATCCTCCAGAGTTTGAATGTGCTGGAGCATATGACACCCCAGCTTTGGCATGAGGTGATACCTACTTGGTGTTAGCTTCTGTGTGACTGTGTTTATTGCTTTCCTTATTTTCTTTTGCCAGGATCCACAGCTATTGATTAGCACCTAGCACACACCAAGCACTCAGAAAATATTTCTGGAATGAAGGAAAAGCTTTTAGTCCCGGGGCATGGAGTCCCAGGCCCTGTCCACATCTGAAGAGCTGTCTTACCATTTGACTGTGATTTTTTGAGTTCTGTCTCCATCCAAGAAATTATGCCAACCACTTCCAGTGAGTCATCTTTGAGTCTTCACTCACCCAGAATGATAATGTATCATAATCATTCTTTCACACCAAGAACCTGAAGCTCAGAGTATGGTTACTTACCCAATGTCTAGAAAGCCCACAGCGATCTTGTCATCAAATATCTGATCTGGGCAAAAGAGAACTAGATGTCCAAGTTTCTGACCTCAGTCCCAGTTACCCAGGTTCTTACTTTTAACCCATGGGGAACCAAGGCCCCCAGTCCCTTGACTCCTGAGTCTTCCGAACCATGGCCCTAGATTCTGACTAGCAGCCCAATTGACTCCAAACATTAGCCGGGCTCAGTGGCTCAGCCTGTAGTCCCGCGCCTTTGGGAGGGTGAGGTGAGTGGATTGCCTGAGCCCGCAGGTTCGAGATTCACCTGGGTAACTTGGCGAGACCTCATCTCCACAATAAATCAAAAATTAGCCAGGCGTGGTAGCACGCGCCTGTAGTTCCAGCTACTTGGAAGGCTGAGGCAGATGGATCGCCGGAACCAAGAATGTCGAGGCTGCAGTGGCTGGGAGCGGCCACTGCACTCCAGTCTGGGCAACAGAGTGAGACTCCAACTCAAAAAACAAAACAAAACAAAACAAAAAACATTAGATGCTGTCTCAGCCAGAGGTATCTGGGTACATTTAAGGTGGCGAATGTGTTGAGGGACCAGGGAATCTGGGTATCTGGCTTGGAGAGTAGGCAGAGACCCACCCCACACAGACAGCCTGTGCTGGGGCAGAAGGGCCACCTCATGGACTAACTGGCACTTCTCTGATATTTCTGAATTTGATGATTTGGGGCATTGCATACATTTTTTATCCTTGAACAACATGAGCTTTAACTGTGCAGGTGAAAAATCCATGCATAGTTGAACTTTTCATCTATCTCTGCCACCCCTGTGACATCGTCTAACTGTCCTTATTCCTCTTCTGTCTCCTCTTCAGACTTCTAATTGTGAGCACAGTGGGAATGAGACCTTTCTGAGGGTCTAATGCTGCTTACATAGTAAATATGTTGTCTCTTCCTTGTGATTTTTCATAACATTTTCTTTTCTCTAGTTTACTGCATCATAAGAATATAGTAATGAGTAAAACATACAAAATATGTGTTCCTCGACTGTTTATGTTATTGGTAAGCCAATACAATGATAGGTCTTAGTAGTTACATTTCTGGAGAGTCAAAAGTGGATTTTACACTGCATGGGGGGTTGGCACCTCAACCGTCACGTTGTTCAAGGATCAACTGTTATTTGGCCTTACATGTCTGACTTTTCTGATATAGAATAATGTTATCAAGGCTCATCCATAATGGAGCACACATACTTCATTCCTCCTTATGACTAAATACTCCACATATACGAGTAAGTATGCTGTTTTGTTTATTCTCTCATCGCTTGTTGGACATTGGGTTGCTTCCAGTATTTGGCTAAAATGAGTAATGCTGCTGTAAACAAATGAACATTAGTATACTTTCAAAAATGTCTTTTTTAATTTTAATGATGTGGGATACAAGTCAGGATTGGGTACATAAGTGGTCTACTACATACAGGTGAAGTTTGGGCCTCCCGATGGACCTCACTTCACCTGGGTTAGAATAAGACACTCTTACTGATGATATGCGCCCCCTCCCAACCCCTGGCAATGCCCCACTCTTGCCAATCTCTTTCTTGTAGTATGATGATAGATGCTCAGGGACCACTTATGAGTGAGAACATGTAGCATTCAGTTCTTTGTTGATTGACCTAGAGAGAAATAAATCGAGGAAGCAAAGAGTTAAGT
>NW_007189585.1:0-1030 GCF_000164805.1 Carlito syrichta
GATCCCAGCAGATTTTCCCTGAAGCGGTTTGATTGGATCTCCTCCGGGCCGGGTTGTGATGAGCTACCCGTGCCAGAGGCCGCGGCGGGCACGGCGGCGGCGACGGCGGCGGCGGCGGTGGGAGCGCTGGTGGGGGGAGGGGCTGCGGCAGCAGTGGGAGAGGACGATGCAGTAAAAATGTCCAGTCCTTGCGATGTTCCAGTGATAGCGATGGCCGAGCTCTGTTTGAGGAGTAGGCTGCAGTGCTGGGGTCCCCAGCCTCCCGGGGGCGAGAGTCAGAGACCCACTGCAGATCTCCCTTGCAGAGGGCTTCAGACACCGGGTTGCAGGTCGCCATCTTGCCCCGTCACCTAATCGAGCTTTTAAAAGTGATACTTTCTAAGGGATGACTGAAATGCTTGTCCCGGCCAACTGGGACCTGTCTGCTTCCATGAACGGGATGGAGTCATCTGCATGGGCCATGTCAACTTGATGACTCTGGTGTGTGCAGCAGCTCTCCCTCTGCCAAGGGCCACCAACCCCTTAATAAACACCCAGCACCAGCCATGAGGGCTGAGCCAGGAACTCTGGCTAATATTTTAAGCCTTTTTTCCCTTTGTCTATCTTACCATCTAAATTTTTTTTGAATCACGTTATTTTTAGGTGTGTGCTTTGTATAAAGTAGAAATATTTTTCTTTGTGATTCACATTGTAACTCTTACCATTATTTAAAACTTTAAACAACTTTATTGAGCCATAATTGTATATCATACAATTGACACATTTAAAATATACAGTTTCAGTGAATTCAAGTCAATACACAGTTCACAGAGTTGTTCAGCTGTTACCACAATCAACTTTAGCATATTTAAGTCACCTTCAAAATAATCTCTGTGACTGTTAGCAGTCATTCCTGATTCCCCCAACCTCTCAGCCCAAGATAGCCACTTATCTATTTTCTGCTTCTATAGACTTGCCTTTTCTGAACATTTTATACAAATAAATCATATAATTAAAAAATCCAGGTTTTGTGATGAGGTTCTTTTACGTA
>NW_007189586.1:0-633 GCF_000164805.1 Carlito syrichta
GCTAACTAGCCAGCTAGCAACTCAGCTAGCTCATCAACTAACTAGTGGGATAGCTCGTTTCCCATCAGGTCAGCTGACAAGTCGACTCGCTCGCCTGACACCCAGTCAGCAAACTACTAAGCACTTTCACCAGCCAACAGGTCAACTAAATTGTTGGCTGGCTCACAGGCCAATAGGTCAACTAACTAGTCGACTTTCTTACCATCCAACTAGTTAAGTCAGCTCACCGGTCGCCTAGCTCTTTTGATGACTTAAGTCAGCTGACAAGTTGGCCCACTTGCCAGCCGACTAGTTAAGTCACCTGGCAAGTTGGCTCACTCACTGTCCGACTAGTTAAGTCGACTCACCTCTTGGCTCACTTGCAGGCCGATTAGTAAAGTCAGCTAACTTGTCAGCCTACTAGCCGGCCAAGTAGTTGAGTCAGTTAACCAATCAGCTGACTACTCGGCTAACTTCTCAGCTGATAAGCTAGCTCAGCTAGCTAGTAAGCCGACTAGTTTGGCCAGCTAATTTTTTGACCAATTATTCTACCGAATAGTTAGTTCAGAATACCAGCATGCGAACTCGGTAACTGAGCTATTTAGTGGGCCAACTCGTCAGTCAAGTAGTTGAGCAAGCTAACTAGTTGGCTGA
>NW_007189587.1:0-1010 GCF_000164805.1 Carlito syrichta
ATGGCCTAGCTACCTAGCTAGCCAGCTGGATAGCCAACTGATATAACTAGCTGACTTAACGTTCTAGCCAGCTGATTTAAGTAGTTGACTTTACCAGCTAGCCAGCTGGATAGCCAGGTGACTCAACTAGCTAATTTAACTAGTTAACCAGTTTACTAGCCAGTTGACTTAACTAGCTCAATACCTAGCTAGCCAGCTGGCTTGTCAGCTGATGTAACTAGGTGACTTAACTAGCTAACCAGGTTTATAGCCAGCTGAATTAACTAGCAAGCTACCTAGCTAGCCAGCTGGATAGCCAGTTGACTTAACTAGCTGACAAAAATACCTAGCCAATTTGCTCTCCAGCTGACTTAAATAGCTAGCTACCTAGCTAGCCAGCTGGCTAGCCAACTGACTTAATTTTCTAGCTACTTAGCTAGCCAGTTGTCTGGTCAGCTGACTTAACTAGCTGATGCAAACAGCTTGCCAGCTAGCTATCCATCTGACTTAACTAGCTGACTTAACTAGCTAGCCAACTGGCTAGCCAGGTGACTCAACTAGCTGACTTAATTAGACAGCTAGCTAATCAGGTGAATTAACCAGCTCTCTACCTCTCCAGCCAGCTGACTAGCCAGCTGACTTAACTATGTAACTTAATTATCTAGCCAGCTTGCTAGTCAACTGACTTAACTAACTCAATACCTAGCTAGCCAGCTGGCTAGCCAGTTGACTTAACTAGCTGAATTAAGTGGCTGGCCTGCTTGCCAGCCAGCTGATTTAACTGGCATGCTACATAGCTAGCCATCTGGCTAGCCAGGTAAATTAACTAGGAGACTTCACTAGCTAGCTAGCTAACTAGACAGCTGCCTGAACTAGCTAGCTACCTAGCTAGCCAGCTGACTAGCCAGCTGACTTAACTAGATGACTAGAGTAGCTAAAGAACTGAGTAGCCTGCTGACTTGGCTGCCTAGCTACCTATCTAACCAGCTGTCTAGACAACTGACTTAACTAGCTGACTTAAATAGCTAACC
>NW_007189588.1:0-11488 GCF_000164805.1 Carlito syrichta
TTTCTCATGCTTGAAATCAAGCTGCAATTTCTCAGACACATTCATGTAATCAACCTTCTTGAACAGTTTCTTTCACTTATAATTAACTCAGAAGCAACTGGCAAATTCCTTCTACACAACTCACATTTACAAGGTATTTTTCCTGAAAACTCTGGAGCTATGCCCAGATTTAATGGTCTTTCTAAAACTTTCTGGTCTTTACTCAATGTTTTATCATTGTCATCAATGAATATTGCTTGACACAGAGGCTTCTTTTGTTTTTCCTGGATCTCTTTTATGTTGTCATCAATTTTGTAATATCCTAAAATAAAAAAAATGAAAACATATTATAAATCTTACACTTTTCATGGAGAGGGACTTGTATCCATGTTTTTTTTTATGTATTTTATTCTATTGTTTCTGGTCATGTTTCCAAAGACTAAAAACGCCCACAGACAGATACTCTTTCTTGTTTCTCACCCATAATATTTAAAGAAATCGGTATTATTTCCAGCTAAGATGGAGTAGGCCCTTTCCTCCCAGATCTTCCTTCTTACAATTAAAAATCCTGCAAGAAATAAAAAAAAGATGAACAAACATACAAAGACTCTACAAAATAGAAAAAACGTGAACCTCAGGGCTTAAGAAATGACACAGCAGAGAATTCCAAAGCTTTTCTTTCTGCTTCCCATATATCCTAGACAGAGTGCTAAAGAAACCTACAATATAGAGCCAGCAATAAAAAGAGCTCCAAGAAACAAAAGCCTGTTTCTTCTAGCCAAAAGTAGTTTAACAGAACTGAAAACATGCTTGACAACATCCACATACTCATGCAGAACAAAAACAGAATACTTCTGTGGTTCCATGAAGGCTGAGCAAGAAGCTAACGGATACAGACGATCTGTGTGCTCTTGTAATATTTCCCTCCATGAGTCAAATGGGGAGCTCTTAGGAAAGATCCTCAAGGATCCTGAGAAAGTTCCATTTTCGAGATTTGCTGGAAGATATAATAGGAGCTGCCACCAAGACTCTGCCTAGAAATATATCCTTTTTTTTTTTTTTTTGAGTTGGAGTCTCACTCTGTCGCCCAGACTGGAGTGCAGTGGCCGCTCCCGGTCACCGCAGCCTCGACCTGCTGGGCTCCGGCGATCCTTCCGCCTCAGCCTTCCGAGTAGCCGGAACTACAGGCGTGAGCTACCACGCCTGGCTGATTTTTTGATTTATTGTGAAGATGAGGTCTTGCTGCCCAGGCGGGTCTCAAACCTGCGGAATCAGGCAATCCACTCACCTCAACCTCCCAAAGGTGTGGGATTACAGATTGAGCCACCGAGCCCGGCTAAAAATATATTCTTATTGGCCAGGCTCGGTAGCTTAGCTTGTGATCCCAGCACTTTGGGAGGCCGAGGCAAGTGGATTGCCTGAGTCCGCAGGTTTGAGACCAACCCAGGAAACTTGGCGAGACTTTCTTCTACAATAAATAAAAAATTAGTTGGGAGTGGTGGCACCTGTAGTTTCGGCTACTTGGAAGGCTGAGATGGAAGGATTCCCAGAGCCTAGTCGGTCAACACTGGGGTGACCTGGGCGACTGACTGAGACTCCAACTCAAAAAAAAAAAAGAACCATATTCTTATCTAATTTATGGAACAAAAATATTCATCTGCAAGGGCAAGAACAACAAATCTGCTGATTTAGGGCACTAGCAGGCACTCATAGCAGCTAGAGGAAGAAAAGCAGCACAGAAATATGAGAAGAGGCAGGAATACCTGGTAGGCCCAACTATAGGGAGAAGAAATAAAGTAGCACTTGGGATAACCACACCTTCAAACTCGGGGACACAGTGCTTTAAACAACAGCTAAACTCACATTGTCTCAGATGCACATGGAACATTCATCAAAATAGAATGCATTCTTGGCTGTTAGACAAATCTTCACAAATAAAGAAGAAAAGAAATCATACAAAAGACGTTCTTGAGCTACAGAGAAATTATACTAGAAATTTATACACACTTTTTTACTTGGAGAAATACAAAATATTTATAAATGATATTCTAATTTACTCATGGGTGAAAGAAGAAGGTTCAAATAAGATATTTTGAAGTGTATGAAAACAACACAAAAATACCAGAAATTTGTGAATGCAACTAAAGCAGTACTCAGACATAAATATGTGGTTTACAATTTTTTACATTTGAAAAGAAAGATCTCCAGATACTTAAATCCCCACTTTAAGAAACTAGACAAAGAGAGACAATTAAATCTAAAGAAAGTAAGGGAAGAAAACAGTAAAGATTAGACAATAAAGCTGAAAACAGAAAACAGCACAGAAAATCAAACCAAAGCTTAGTTATTTAAAAAGATTTTTTTTTCAATGATAAGCAGAAAAAAAAACCAAGTCACAAATTATCAATATCAGAAATGCAAGAGGGGAAATTACTGACACAACAGACATTCAACAGATAATAAAACAACATGGGCGGTTATAACAAATTAAGGTGGCTGAAATAACAAATATTTATTTTTCTCAGTTCTAGAGGCTGGAAGTCTCAGAATAGGGTGCCAACACAATTACATTCTTGGGAGTGACCTCTTGGGGTTATAGACCATTCTTGTAATAGTCTCACATGGTGGAAAGTAAGTTAGCTAGCTGTGGTATCTTTTTGTGAGGGCATTTTGATCTCTCTTTTTTCTTAACCAGAAAAGCAAGTAACTGTATTTGAACACTCTAGAAAGAAGCAGTAGGAGAATATGGACTGTAACCAGAGGGAGTTTTTTGGATCTTAGAACTCTATTCCTTTGTTTTAGAAGACCGATATAATATTATTTGGTTCAGTAATTCAAATCCTTAAATGTTTTATTTTACCTGTGCTCTCAGGTTAGGCTTTAATGTAGTTACTATCTGAATTTAAGACTGAATGATAACAGAACATGAAATCTAAATTATTTTACTTTTATTGACTAACAACTTTATCATTCTTTTATAACAATTTTTCTAAGTTTTGTATCTAGAGATAGCTTATTTAGGCAGTTAATATGCTCTAATCACTTACATATAGTGACTGGGAGATAAGCTTGATCTAAATTATGGCAATCTTTATGTAATGCCATTTGTTTATATGGCTTCACAATAAATCTTTCAATAAATGTACATCACTTCTAATAATTAAGATGATTTTGCTTTTTCTTCTAGGAATTATATTGAAAACTATACCTTTTTTAAATTTGTGGAATCATTTTTAGTATAGACAAAGGCTAAGAAGCATATGAAAAGATGTTTGACATCATTAGTGACAAAGAAACTGTTATGGACTGTGTCCCATCCCCAAATTCATGTTGAAGAACTAACCTCCAGTAACACTGTATTTGGAGACAAGGCCTTCAGGAGGTAATCCAGGTTAAAATGGGGCCATAAGGATGAGGTCTTAATCTGGTAGCACTGGTGTCCTTACAGGAAAGAGAAAAAAACACCAGGGTGCTCTCTCTCGTCCCCAGTGGCTACGTACAGAGGAAAGGTCATGTGAGAACACATCAAGAACGGTGGCTTTCTACAAGCCAGGAAAGAGAGGCCTCACCAGAAACCAAATTACTGGCATCCTGATCTTGGACTTTCAGCCTCCAGAACTGAGAGAATTTCTGTTGTTTAATCCACTCAGTCTGTGGTATTTTATTATGGCAGCCCTAGCTGCCTAATAAAAACAAATCAAAACCACAAGGAAATGCCACTTCACATCCACCAGGATGGCTGGAATCAAACAGATGTTGGTAAGAATATGGAAAATCAGAATCCCTATGGGCTGTTGTTAGGAATGGAAAATGGTGATGCCATTTAGAAAAACAGCCTGGCAGTTCCTTAATCAGATAAATACAGAGGTATCACACGGCCCAGAATTTCACGTCTAGGCGTAAAAACATTATGTCCATGCAAAAACTTGTAAATGAATGTTTATATCAGCATTATCCATAATAGCCAAAAGGTGGTAGTACTAGTATCTACTGACTGATTAATGGAAACACAGGCAGTATATCCAAACAATGAACTAGTATCTGGCCATAGAAAGGATGAAACACTGACATATGCTGTAACACGAACCTTTTAAACATTAAGTTAGGCAAAAGAGGCCAATCAGAAATGGCCACATACTCTATGATTCCATTTATACAAAATGTCCAGAATAGACAGATCTGCAGAGATACAAGTAGATTAAAGTCTACTCAGAGCTGGAGGAGTCAGGGGTATAGAAGAGTGACAACTAAAGGGTACAGATTTCTTTTTGAAGTGATGACGTTTGTAAACAGAGTTGTCCCTTGGAGGATTGGATCTAGGTCTCCTTTGAATACCAAAATCTATAGATGCCCAAGTCCCTGATATAAAATGGCACAGTATTTGCATATAACCTATGCACATCCTCTGGTATATTTTAAATCATCTCCATATTACTTATACTAGCCTCATAAAACAGAGACAGTAGACAGTTGTATACTATATTGTTGAGGGAATAATGACAAAAAAGTCTGTTCATTTTCAGTAGAGATGCATTTTTAAAAATAGTCTCAATCTATAATTGCTGGAATTCACGAATGCAGAACCCATGGACACAGAGGGCAGACTGTATCTATAAACACATTAAAAGCCATTGAACTACACACTTTGAATGAATTTTATGAGATGTGAATTATATCTCAAAAAAAAAAAAACTCTTTAAGGTGCTCCTCTGTTGGGAGCCAGCCTTGGAGGCCCACCTGATTGACAGGGTCCTGGTGGGCCGTAGACCCCAGGCCGCAAGGCGAGCCCAGGAAGCTGAGGCCCTTCTGTCTTTCACCTTTGCTATTTGGTACGGTCGAAGAATTCTGTACAGTCCTGGAAGAAGAAAATGGCATGTTTATGTGAAGCACTCACAGCTACCCTGGGAATGTCATGGCTCATTGTTCCATTTCCCACTATGCCGTTTGGCCTTTTCTAACATATGTAAGGGTTAAACTCTGAAGCACATCAAGAATGCTTTCTTTCACTTGGTTATAAGTTACTAGATATTGTTTGAGTAAAAAATGATATAAGCATATTCACTATTTGATTTAGAATTATGTAGTTTAGTGTTTAGACATAGGTTTTTTAGAAGCACAAATTTATAGTAAGTTCATTATGAATTTATTATAAGTTCTAACAGTTATCTAGGAGTTATGTAGGTGATTTATAACACTGTTTTCACAAATTTAGGATGAAGATTAATCATTAAGGTTTTTACTTAATTCTATCGTTAAAATTTTAAGTAAACGTTTATAGAGTGAGTTTTTACTGAATTCATAATACACTAACTGGATACCTTTATGATAAATTAACTAAATACAGAGAGTAACCTTGGGGACCTGGGAAACACCACTAAAAGCTTCTTTTGAGTTTTCTTTAAAAATAAACATTACAGGATAAGAAAAGAGTAACGAAGATACCTGGACAACAAAGGCGATTACGAAGCTTTGGAGGTCATAGAAGCCCCAGAGATAAAACTCCTGCTACATGGAAGACTGTGCTCCTGGAAACTTTCTTAAAGCACCTCAAGGACTGTAATTTGGAACTGTTTTGAAAAGAGTTGCTTTTGTAGTGCTATTCTAGACATGATAATTGTTTTATCCATGTATTAAACGTAATTGGTAAATGTAATAGCATGCAAGTTTATATAATCAATATACACATATATGAAGGTTGACAAAAATTATTAGGCTCTGGTTATGTTTAACAAGGTTTTTACTTTGAGTCATTAATTAAGTGTCAATGCTGTAGTTTAGTGTTTTATAATTACTTTGAAGATTGTTTTAGGTTCATAGGTTTAAGTTCATATAATGATAAAATTGGTGCCTTAAAGATAATAATAATTGCTCAAATGCCTATCTTAAGACAAAGATATTTTCCAGGAGGTTGTCAAGCATAAGGGAAAACAGTCAAATCACCATTATCCTAAACTTAAAAGCTCATTAGCAATTAGGCAACCATATAATAATTTTAGTTGTGTTAGTTTTATTTCATTATGTTTAGTTCACTTTATATGTTTATTCAGAGTAAAGATTAGTGTATATATTTTCACAGTAAGTCATTTTCATAATTATTTGTTAAATGCTAGCCACTGTTTTTTGGTCAAGTTAATTGGCTTCATATTCCTACTATCACTAAGCACAATCTATAGTTTTGTTTTGGTGATTTTGAGGCTTTTTTAATTAGACAAGTGATGTGGAACAGAAATCAAAGTAAACCTTATATGTATTATGTTTAGTTTAAGTAAAACTCCTTTTACACTTAAGACTCATTAACTGAAAGTAGATAGTGTTCTTGGCTTGTTCATTTCTTCTAAGACCGCTAGATGGTGGTAACTTTTAAAGAATATGTATGTGAAGGAATTTTCTTTGTTTTGCCCCTTTACGAATGGTATAAAAGCTTTCTGTTAACTAATAAAGAATGACATCTGGCCTGCAAGCAGGTGTCCAAGTATATTATTTTCATCTTTCGCCTAGCCCATCTCTCGTTCAGGAAATCTCATACCTGGCGGGAGTAGGATCCCCGCACTCTTCTGCTAAGATCTAACTACCCCAAGGCTCCTTCAGTCAGCACTCACTCACTTGGGTACTTCTGGTTTAGGAATTTGACTTCTAGGGACTATGGCTCTTCTCCTTGCTCCAACTTGAGGATAACCTTGGGTTTGGTAATGTAACACCCTGTAATGAAATAATTGAGGGTATGAATGGACCAGATCCATGAGCACTTGGATGGAAAAAGACACAGCTATAAAAGCATTAACTGAGAATATTCATCTGACATTTTCTAAGGGAAGATAATGACAAAAACTGTTTTTGTTTCTGTAGAGGCTTCAATTACATTAGACCTTTTAGTCCAAAGTCTATGAAGCCTTTAATCTCTATAAAGAATCTATGTGTCTTGATAATTTTTTTTAAAAAGGCAAACATGCTGCAGAAGGAGTCCCGCGGCAGATCCGCTCACCCACTGTGACGAGGTGGCCGTAGTTCTCTAGCGTCACGTCCCTGTACAGGCTCCGCTCCCCGGGGCCCATCTGCCGCCATTCCTCACGGGTGAGCTCCACGGTCACATCCTCAAACGACATGGATACCTTCAGCAACATATTTTGTTCAAGGTCTCGGAATTAGGTGACATAGAAAATACCTGAGAACTTTTCCTGTTTACTCTTGAGGCTCAAAAACAGTTGGTTATAGAGGCTTATTTTGAACCAAATTTCATCTTAAAACTTGTCACTCAGCTAGTTTAAAAGGTTTCTAATTTACCATACTGCATCTATATACATTTATGAATTCCAGATGTTTTTAAGACAGAAAAATTCAATGTAATTAAACCTTCTACAACTCTTCTTGCACATTCCCGGGATGATTCTATTCTCTAGGAAGTTCACACCCTCCTTGAACTTCATCCCTGTAAATACTGGGAGCCAAGGAAGAAATACATGTGCGCGCTAGAGAGATACTTGACCAAACTTATGTATAAGTAAATATATGAAAATAGAGAAATCTAGAGCTCATGAAGAACAAGGAACAGCTTACAAAGAAGTTGGAACCAATGAGACCATAGTAAGAAAACACTATGTACACTGAAGTAACAGCAATCGACATAAGAATAGGATATAATCACAGAACCATTGCTGCAGAAGCAGCAACCATCTGATGATTATTGCTTGAGGTAGCAACCTAGTCTAGCTGTGTGAGAAGCCTCACTCTGTTTTTTTGTTTTGTTTTTAATTGACAAAAAGACAAATCTTTCAAATAAGATCTCACTTATACATAGAATCCAAGACAGTAAAATGCATAGAAGTAAAGAAAGAATAGAATGGCGGTTACCCGAGTCTGGGGGAGAGGGGGAGCGGAACAGGAGATGTTGGTCAAAGGATACAAAGTTTCCATCAGACAAGAGGATCAAGATACTGCACAGCATGGTGACTCTAGTTAATAATAATATAATGTATGTTTCAAAACAATCAGCTTCTTTATAGTGTCAACAACTGACAAATGAAAAACAAAAGGAAAAACGTGTGACATTTGAGTGAGAGATCCGTTCAGGTTGCTACAAAGGGGTGTGTGAGACATAAAGCTGTAACTGCCCTTTAAACCAATATACACGATTTCAGAGCACAGAAGGCAAGTCTAGGATGAAGACAAACACTTAGGAGTCATTAGCACTCTAGCTGGTAACTGAAGTTATTAGAGACAATCAGACAGCTCCTTGAGCACATTGGGATTAAGGAAAAAGTACCAAAACAAAAACACTTGAGGACCACATATATTAAAGAGGCTGGCAGAAGATATACAGGCAACTAGTCAGAGAAGAAGGTTTCTGAAAAATAGTCATAGAATCCAGAAAGGGTAAAGTCTTAGAAACTAAAAAAAGGGAAAGTTTCCATACCAAAAGACTTCAAACTAACAAGTGATGTCAGCAAAAATACTGACGTTGAGAAAATTCTCTCTTCCATAACAGTAATGAGAAACTGGCAGCAATTACAGAATCATCTTTTTCTGCAAGTTAATCAAAGGCTTCAACAATCTATACACGAATATGTATACAAAAGAAACTTATACATTATGCCTGTAATTCCAGAGGACTGCCTGAGCCCAGGGGTTCGAGAACAGCCTGGGCACTTGGCAAAACCTCGTCTAACAATAAGCCAAAAAATTAGCTGGGCGTGGTGGCACACACTGTAGTTTCAGCTACTAGGAAGGCTAAGATAGAAGGATCGCCTGAACCCAGCAGGTTGAGGCTGCAGTAGCCGTATCACTCCAGCATGGATGACACAGTGAGACTTCAATTGAAAACAATTTTGAAAATGTTTTTTAAAAAGGCTGCATCATTGGGAGAACCATAGTTCCACATCATCTTAACTTGTCCTATTTTCATCCATCTCTCTCCAGTTCCACATTAGCTTTGAGAACCAACCACCTGAGATAAGAGCAAAAACCAGCAGCCTGGCAACCACTGGAGAGGCAGAAGTGGGTTAGAGTTTCAAAGACCCGTTCCCAGGAAACTCTCATTATTGGACTCAATATGATGGCTCCCTTGAAGACCTCACTTACAAGACTGATTACTGAACTAACTCAGAGTTTTCACCCAGGAAAAAAAACCTGTGCTCCAAGGCATTAGTCAAAAACATTCAAAGGCAATTTTAACTGCTACCTAGGGTGGTGGATAAACAGTTGGGGTAAGTAATCGTCTAATAAAAAGCTTTATTTAAAGGACCAGCTGGAGGATGAAATGTCCACAAAGCTTTTGAAAAACTCTGATATATTCCTGAGAATTTAGAAGCACACCTATATGCACTGAGCTGAGAATAAGACCAAGACTGTGATATGCTCAGGAAGGACATGAGAAGGCTCTAAGCTGTCACTTCTGAGTGACCTTAAGGTTTGGAGAAAGCAGGAAGTGAAGACTAATACAAAGTTGTAAATGGCCCGGAGGACTGCTGGAGAAATGCCACAGCATTCACAAGGCACCCTGGAAAAGACTGGGATACTTGCTTGGTTTCAGGCATTTAAGGAAATTTCTGCAGAGACTTCAGCTGCCACACACAACAAATACGGGCACTACTGAATTAGTTTTAAAAAGTCACTGGACAGGCCAGGCACAGTGGCTCATGCCTATAATCCCAGCACTTTGGGAGGTGGAGGCAAGAGGATTGCTGGAGCCCAGGGGTTCGAGACCAGCCTGGACAACATAACAAGACCTTGTTTCTACAATAAATCAAAAAATAAGCCGGGCATGGTGGCATGTACCTGTGGTTACAGCTACCTGGAAGGCTGCAGCGGAAGGATCGCCTGAGCCTAGCAGATGGAGACTGCGGTGTCAGTGAACATGCCACCTCACTCCAGCCTGGGTGACAGAATGAGACTCCAACTGAAAAAACGAAAGTCACTAGACAAATTTCAACAACAACCCCTGGGAGGAGAGAAATTCTTCTAGAGTTGCCATATTTTATTAAAATGTCCCATTTTCAAGAACAAAAATTATAAAACAAGGCTGGGCACAGTGGCTCAGCCTGTAATCCCAGCACTTTGGGAGACCGAGGCGAGAGACTGGCTGAGTCCAGGGATTCGAGACCAGCCTAGGCAACTTGGCGAGACCTCGTCTCTACAATAAATCACAAAACCAGGCTGGTGTGCTGGTGTGCATCTGTAGTTACAGCTACTTGGAAGGCTGAAGGGGAAGGACTGCTTGAGCCCAGCAGGTCGAGGCTGCAGTGGCCGCGAGCATGCCACTGTACTCCAGTCTGGGTGGCAAAGAGTGAGACTCCAACTTAAAAAAAAAAAAATTACAAAACAAGAAAAAAAAAGTAAGACCCATATGCAGGACAAAAGTAATCAAGAGAAATTGCTCCTGAGGAAGCAGATATTGGACTTAACTAGACAATGACTTTAAATCAGTTATTTTAAATATGGTTAAAGACCTAAAGGAAAGGATATCTAAGGACTTAAGGGAAGTATGTCACCAAATAAACAACATAAAGAGGCAGAAATTACAAAAAGGGACCAAACAGAAACTCTAAAATTAAAGAGTACAATAACTAAAATGAACATTTCAGCCAGACTCGGTGGCTCAGCCTGTAATGCCGCGCCTTTGGGAGGCTGAGGTTAGTGGATTGCCTGAGCCCGCGGGTTCGAGACCCGCCTGGGCAGCGAGACCTCATCTCTACAATAAATCAAAAAGTCAGCCGGGCGTGGTAGCACGCGCCTGTGATTCCGGCTACTCGGAAGGCTGAGGCGGAAGAATTGCCGGAGCCCAGCAGGTCGAGGCTGCGGTCGCTGGGAGCGGCCACTGCACTCCAGTCTGGGTGACAGAGTGAGACTTCAACTCAAAAAAAAAAAAAAAAAAAAGAAATTATTAAATAAAATGAACATTTCACCAAAAAAGCCCATTCAACAGTGGAGTTGAGTGGAAAAAAGAGTGAAGCAACTAAGATAACACGTCCATTGAGACTATGCAGTGAGAAACAGAAAGAAAAAAGTAGTAACAAAAAAATGAACCATAGGACAACATCAAGCTTACCAACATAAGCATAATGAGAGTACAGGATAGAGAAGGGAGACAGAAAGGATCTAAAAATTTTTGAAGTAACAGTGGCAAGAGGTTCCAAAATTTGAAGGATATGATTAATCTACACACCCCAAAAACTCAACTACAAGTAAGATAATCTTTGAGAAAGACATCCACACCTGGATATATGATAATCAAAGTTTTAAAACAGCCAAAGACAGAGATAATCTTGAAAGCAGCAAGGGAGAAGCAACCTATCACATTCAAAGTTGATTTCAAATGAGAAACCATGAAGAACAGAAGGCAATGGGACGACATATTCAAAGTCAGCAGGACAGGAAGAGATAATGAGTCCATGGAGACAGCAGCAGGGGAAGGACAGGCCAGTGGAAAGTATCACTCACAGAGAAACATTCCAAGATAGAGTGAGAAGCAGAGGCAAGTGATGAAGAAATGTCAAGTAAGGAAAGGATAAGACAA
>NW_007189589.1:0-806 GCF_000164805.1 Carlito syrichta
AATTCCGTGGGCTCAGGTAACCCTCTCACCTTGGCCTCCCAAAGTGCTGGGATTATAGGCATGAGCCACAGTGCCTGGCATCTAAGGAGTTTTTAAATGTTCAATTAGCCAAACATTTTGTGCCTACTCTGTACAATGTTACAGATAAGGAAAAAAACCCTTGTAATCGTACTCTGCACCATCCCCATCTTAGTTCTCTCCCATCCTGACCCAAGGCAACCAGCCATCTTGGTAAATTTGGGGAATCATCTACTGATCCTTCTTTATTCTCTCTCTATTCTCTCTCTCTCTCTCTCTCTCTCTCTCTCTCTCTCTCACACACACACACACACACACACACACACACACACTCTTAACTGAACAGTACTGGTGTTTGGTTGCATGACACACCTGAATGTATAATATGTATGATAATGTAATGTGTCACTCTACTACTTGCCATTCCGCTCAGTGTCAAATCTGACACTGAGATTATTACCAAGATATACGGCTCATTCCTTTTAGTAGCTCTACAGCAGAGCATAAAAGTATCATAGCATATAGTCCAGCTACTTGGGACACTGAGGTGGGACAATCACTTGAGCCCATGAGTTCACTGTACTCCAGCCTGGGCAACATAGCAGACTCTTAAAAAAAAAAAAAAGCTACAAATTGAACAGATATTTATCCGAAGAAGATGTACAAGTGCTAACACATGAAAAAGATGTTCACCATCGTACTCATCAGGAAATCCAAATCAAAAACTTCAAACTATAATGAGATACCACTCCACATCCACTAGATGTTATAAAAACTAAAATGGAAAA
>NW_007189590.1:0-453 GCF_000164805.1 Carlito syrichta
GAGACCTAGCTAGCTATCTACCTAGCTAGCTGACTTATGCAGCTAACTTAACTAACCAGCTATCTGACATAACTTGCTCACTTAACTAGCTAGCTACCTTGCTAGCCAGCTGTCTTAAGTAGCTGAAATAATTAGCTAGTCAGCTGTCTAGCCAAATGACTTAATAGCTTTTTAATGAGCTAACAAGCTGGCTAGCCAACTGACTCAATGAGGTGACTTAACTAGGTAGTGTACTGGTTAGCCAGCTGACTAACTAGTTGAGTAAAGACCTAGGTAGTTGGTCAGTCAGGTGACTAAAGGAGCTGAATTAACTAGTAATCCAGCTTGCTAGACAGCTCACATAACTAGCTCTCTACCTCTCCAGCCACCTGGATAGTCCGCTGACTTAATTATCTGACATAATTAGCTAACCAGTTGGCTAGTGAACTGACTTGACTAGGTCACTACCTATCA
>NW_007189591.1:0-307 GCF_000164805.1 Carlito syrichta
TAGCTAACCAGTTGGCTAGTGAACTGACTTGACTAGGTCACTACCTATCATAACTAGCTGACCTGCTTTCTAGCCAGTTGTATTAACTAGCTTGTTACATAGCTCGCAATCTGGCTATCAAGCTGAACGAACTAGGTGCCATATCTAGCTAGCCAGCTGTCTAGCCAGCTGAATAAATATCAAGCAACCTTGCTATCCAGTGGGCTACTCAGCTGATGTAACAAGGTGACTTAACTATATAGCCACCAGGCTACACAGCTGACATAACTAGCTAACTTCCTAGCTAGCAAGTTGGCTAAAAAGCTGA
>NW_007189592.1:0-311 GCF_000164805.1 Carlito syrichta
ACTGGTTTTCCCCTCCCTTGGCCGTCAGGTATTTCGAGTCTACTCCCTCCCGCCGTCCAGTTTTGGGCATCCTCTTCGCTAAAAATCCTTTTTTTATCATGGGTTGTAATAACGTCCTGTGACGACAGGCTTTATCGCAGCCTCCTCATATCCTAACAGCCGGCTGTCCAGGGGACACCCTGCTCAGCCCCAGCTGTTAAAATGGGAAACTCGTCATCCCTGCCGGCTGACTCTCCCCTCAAATGCCTCTAAGACAACCTCTCCACTCTCTCCCTCACTCCCGACATTAAACCCAAGTGTTTAATCTGCTT
>NW_007189593.1:0-713 GCF_000164805.1 Carlito syrichta
CAGCTGTTAAAATGGGAAACTCGTCATCCCTGCCGGCTGACTCTCCCCTCAAATGCCTCTTAGACAACCTCTCCACTCTCTCCCTCACTCCCGACATTAAACCCAAGTGTTTAATCTGCTTCAGTACCCAAGATTGGCCTACCTATTGCTTGGACAACCAAAATGAGTGGCCCCCTTACGGGTCCCTAAACCCCGACATTATACAGGACCTCTATAACGTCTGCGAGCGTTCAGAAAGGTGGGCAGAGATTCCCTATGTCCAGTCTTTCTCTTTACTCTGGGAACACCCTTGTCTCTGCCTCCGATGTAACCGGTTCACCTCCTTGTGACTGCAAAGGGCCCCTCTCTCCCTCCAACGCCGCCACCTCCCTCTTCCATCTCTAACCCACCTCCCTCTTCCATCTCTGACTTTGACCCAGCAGATGAACGCCATCCGCCCCTGCAGCCTCCTCCCCCGTCTGCCCCCGCCGTCCCTAATCTTTACCCGCCCCTTCCTCCAGTTCCTGCCACCCTGTGCAGTCCTCCTGTTACCCGTTCCAAAATAGCCCCAGCCACACTTGCTCCTCTTCACGAAGTGGCAGGTGCTGAAGGCATTGTCCGAGCTCATGTCCCATTCTCTATCTCAGACCTGACCCAGGTAGAAAAACGCCTCGGGTCCTTTACAACTAACCCAACCACCTATATCAAGGAATTCCAATACCTCCTCCAGGCCT
>NW_007189594.1:0-586 GCF_000164805.1 Carlito syrichta
AGTGAAGGGTAAAGTTATAAGTAGGCCTCCTATTTTGTGAATATTTTGTTCATCGTTTAGGCTGTGGATAATAGACCCTGAACATATGAAGAGTATGGTTTTAAAGAAGGCGTGGGTACAGATATGGAGAAATGCTAGGTGGGGTTGGTTAATGTTGATAGTTACTATTATAAGGCCTAGCTGGCTGGAGGTAGAGAATGCGAAGATTTTTTTAATGTCATTTTGTGTTAGAGCGCAGATTGCTGTAAATAGGGTGGTAATAACTCCTAAGCGTAATGTAATGGTTTGGATTATTTTGTTTGTTTCTAAGAGGGGGTAAAATCGGATTAGTAGAAAAACTCCGGCTACAACTATAGTGCTTGAGTGGAGTAGGGCGGAAACGGGGGTTGGACCTTCTATGGCAGAGGGAAGTCATGGGTGGAGTCCAAATTGTGCAGATTTTCCTGCAGCTGCTAGGAGAAGGCCTAGTAAAGGGAGTGTATTGGAGTCTGGGGTAATGATAAATATTTGTTGAAATTCTCATGAGTTGGAGTAAGTTAGGAATCATGCTATAGCTAAAATGAAGCCAATATCTCCAATGCGGTTA
>NW_007189595.1:0-405 GCF_000164805.1 Carlito syrichta
AAGGGGCTGTGCTGGGTTCTTATTGGAGGAGCAGCATTGGAGCAGGGTGGGGCCGACGCCATGTTATAGTCCTATTGGACGCATAGCAAAGCTGGCTAAGGATTGGAGTCTTGCAGGTTTGAACATTGCTCATGGGGAATTCTGCACACAGAAACTGGGACTTAGGCACTTTGTTGTCTGGTGTGTCCTCACCATGCTCAGTGCCATTCTGGGAGCTGCCCCACTGGTTGATTCCTGCACCCTTCAGTTAGTACCTACGTATCCCCTTGGCTTGACAGCTGACTTAACTACCTAGCTATATAGTTAACCAGCTGGATAGCAAGATGATTTAACTAGGTGACTTATCTAGCTAGACAGCTGGCCAGCCAGCTGACATAACAAGCTAGCTACCCAGCTATACAGCTG
>NW_007189596.1:0-867 GCF_000164805.1 Carlito syrichta
AAGGCCGTCGCGCCCTTGCCTCGGGGCTACAGCCTGACCCTCAGGTCCTGTAGCCCACCAGGTTCGACCATTAAATCTCTTGGCCTTAACGGGTGTTGAGTCTCACTGTGCGCCACCGTCTTTCATTGGTGCTGTGACTCAGATTGGGTTCCTCTCGCCCTCAGGCGAGACCCTGTTCTGGCGTCAGCAGGACTCACCCCTTAAGGCCTTCACCCGCTTTCTTGAATGCCAGCGCTGCATCCATCATCGGCCCTCAGATTGGTAAGTGCCCCCTAACTGGAAAACCTAAAACCTTGCCCAGGATAACCGGAGGGAACTGACCGTTGATCATCTGGCAGCCCTTTTGGTCCCAGGCGGCGGGGGGGGAACCATACTCCGCCTAGGTCTTTAAGGCCACAGTGGACCCCTACTGGTTTTCCCCTCTCCCGCCTAGGTCTTTTAGGCCACAGCAAACCTTGACTGGTTTTCCCTTCCCTCGGCCGTCAGGTATTTCGAGTCTGCTCCCTCCCGCCATCCGGTTTTGGGCATCCTCTTCGCTAAAAATCCTGGTACCAGGTTGCCCTCAACCTCCTCAATTCTCCAGTAGAATCGCGGGTTGTAATAACATTCTGTGACAACAGGCTTTATTGCAATCTCCTCATATCTGACAGCCGGCTGTCCAGGGGTCACTCTGCTCAGCCCCAGCTGTTAAAATGGGAAACTCATCATCCCTGCCGGCCAACTCTCCCTTCAAATGCCTCTTAGACAACCTCTCCACTCTCTCCCTCACTCCCGACATTAAACCCAAGCATTTAATCTGCTTCAGTACCCAAGATTGGCCTTCCTATCGCTTGGACAAGCAAAATAAGTGGCTCCCTTACAGGTCCC
>NW_007189597.1:0-683 GCF_000164805.1 Carlito syrichta
CCCAGGTGAGTCTCAAACCCGCGGGCTCAGGCAATCCACTCACCTTAGCCTCCCAAAGGCACGGGATTACAGGCTGAGCCACCGAGCCCAGCAACAAATTTATTTCTCATTGGAAAAAAATGTGTTGAGCATAATTGTTCCTATTTTTATTAATAGGAGATGTTGGTGCCTAATGATAATGATTTAAAATTTATGGTCCAAAGCCACAATTACTTTTGCAACAACCTAATATGTATAATTGTTTTTTTTTCCCTGACCACACAGAGTCTAGAAGTATGATATCCTCAGGGAATAAATCTGGAACTGGAGTGGTGGGGAACATGGGCTTCAGTCCATCAAGCTAGGAGCAGGGGCAAATGGAAACGAATAAACAAGTTGCTTAAACAAGGCAGAGGAACGAAGGATTGTTGTTGTCATGATTGTTTTTATCAAGGAATTGCCACAAAAGGAACAAAGATCTTTACTTCAAAAAGGAAGATGGGTTAGACATTATGTTGTAGAGTGCATCCAATGTGACAAGGACAGAAGAAGCTTCAGATGAAAGAATATGACTGATTACAGAGCCTCAGACCTTCCAGATTCCAGGTACCATCAACCAATGCAGGAACGTGACATGATCACTACCCATGACCTCAGCTTCTGTTTGCAGGCAGCAACCCTCAAGTCCTACAGAAGCCTGCCTG
>NW_007189597.1:998-19366 GCF_000164805.1 Carlito syrichta
AAGCTCTGGACCCTGGCCTAAGGTATGTCCATAAAAATTAAGGGTGACATGACCAGAAATGATGACACCCGATTGCTACATTCTATCCCCTCTCTGTGACTTTGTGTTTGGGAGCCTGGGAGACTCCAGAACCTGTGCGAACTGTGAAGACAGAACTTGGGCAGAGAATGAGGAACACAATTGCAGTCACTACTCACATACTCACAATCACAGACCAGGCGCATACATACATTCACACACACAGGTACACAACTAAGAACTTACCTGCTTCCAGGAGGCAGAGGACCAGCCAGCAGAGAAGCCTGGTACCCATGGCAGGGACAGGGAACAAACAGCTTTACTAGATCAGGGTCCTAGTGAGTAGCAGCACAGGGGGAGGGATGTCCCTGTCCCCACATGGCATTTTTCACAGTGATGTCACTTCCTCTCTCAATGCACTGGACCTCAGAAACACAGATTTACATTAGAAGACACTTGAATGACTGATTTTCAATATCTCTAAGTTCTTTTCTAACAAAATCAATGCATGAGTCATTGCTCTAGTGCTGTGTAGACCCAGAGGCCTCACACTGTGTCTCCAAGTTTATTTTCTCCCATAGTAGCTCCTCTGTCTGCCTCAAATATTTACTAAGTTATGTCAACAGCACCTCCATGACAAAACACCAAGGGTGAGCCAATTGCTTTTCTGAGATCAGAGTCTCCAGCAGTCTTCCTACCTTTGCCCCACCTTTTTTATTATTCCAACTACATGTGCTCAACAAGATGTCACATTAAATGGTTCCCTTGTATGCTGCATCTCATGCTTTTCTTCTGGGATCATTTCCCTTCCTTGTTAAATAAAATTCGGTATAGATACCTTGGTGACAAACTCGCAGAATTGATTTTTGTTTCATTCCTTTCCCCTCCTGTAAATATTTGTTCGTCGATCCCAATTCAAATAAACATAGACTATAATTAAGCTTAAGGTTATTTTTTATCCTGTCTTGTCTTTTACCATTCTTTTCAATCAGTTCCACTGGGAGATACATTACCTTTCTGACTACTTTTAAAATCTTCTCTTTGTCACCAATGATCAGCTGTTTCACTATCACTTGTCTATATGTCTTGAGATTCACTTGGACCCTTCAAACAGGTGATTTAGGTGTGCAAATACCTCTGGAAATTGTTCAGCTAACATCATATGCAATATCACCTCATATTATTTTCCCATTTTCTCTTTCAGAAACTTCCATTATCGAGAGAAATAGAAAAATTCTTATAAAATTTTATAGATTCAAATATAGTAGGAAACTCCATATTTTTCTTCCCTGTCCCATAAGTAGTTCTTCACATTCAGTTTTCTGTGTTATATTCTATGATTCTTCAGATCTGCCTTCAACATTGTCAATAAACTCTGTAGAAGCATCCAATCTCTTATTTAACTTTCAATTTTGCCTTTTGTGAAAATATTAACCATTTCTAGATAGATCATTTTAATGGTTTCTCATGGTCTCTTTTTCTGTTCATGTTTTAATTCTCTTATTCACTTAAATATAGCTCCTCAATATTTCATTTCTTATAAAAACAGGATGTCACATCTTTGGGATATCCATTTCAATTGTTTATTGTTACAGCTCAATTTTCCTTATTGGTTTTTGTTTCAATATATTCAATCCTGGGCATAAATTTTTCTGATATTAATATGCTGAATCCTGTAGAGGCTAGGACCAAGAATGCAGAATGTCAAGATCCCTCAACTCTTCCAATGGTTTCCAGACTAACACCAAAATGCATGGGCCAGGAATTGTCTGCTGGATTCTGCCGTGCCACATATATCCACGTTTTTAGAAGCTCCTAGGGTCAGACCATGCTTTCTGGACACACAATGTGTAGGCTTAGAATAGAGTTTTGATTTTCTATTTTTTAAAATCATGCTGCCTCCATATATTAGAGCCTATAAGTTTGTGTAGTCATGACATTTTCTTCCTATTCTTGCAAGCAAAAATATACAATACCATAGACTAAATAAATTTAACAATTCCAATTCTGTAGAGACCACTCATTTGCTTTTTCTATTCTCAACCCCCAAATTTAATAGTCTAGATATCAAAACAGCCAACTATACTTGTACACTTCACATTCATCAGCTTAAGGAGCATGCCATAATGTAAACTGAAATGTCCCATACCAACAAAGTGTGTTGTGAAACTGAGCGATCCTGAGATTGTTCAAGAAGCTCATCCTCTTTTTTAAGTCCAGGGCAGACCATTTAAGGCAGAGATCTCATTAACTGTCTTATATAATGGACCCTGGCTTGGGTCCATTGGAACTGAAATATGAAAGTCACTAGGACCCAGATCCTTAGCGTCAAAGATTTGTTCCACCATTAGCCTACCAGTTTATTTATTTATTTATTTATTTTTTATTTTTTTGAGTTGGAGTCTCACTCAGTTGCCCAGACTGGAGTGCAGTGGCCGCTCCCAGTCACAGCAACCTCGATCCGCTGGGCTCCGGCAATCCTTCCCCCTCAGCCTTCCAAGTAGCTGGAACTACGGGCGGGCGCTACCATACCCGGCTAACATTTTGATTTATTGTGGAGATTAAGTCTTGCCAAGTTCCCCAGGCGGGTCTCGAACCCGCGGGCTCAGGCAATCCACTCACTTCAGCTTCCCAAAGCACGGGATTACAGGCTGAGCCATTGAGCCCGGCTGGCCTACCAGTTTATAATGATAATGGGTAAAATGCACTCAGTACCAATTTATTCGAAGTAAAATAAATATTTTTACTTGGAAATCATATATTTTCCCTTGAGTAGACTAAAAGGTACATTAATCCTTAATGAAATCTGCCTGGCTAGACCTAGACCGGAGAAGACATAGGTTTTTGTTGTCAAGACAAAATATCCAGAGTATGGCTAATGTGTTTCAAAAAACAAGCTTGTATCTGAATAATTTTCCATGATCTTAGAAGATGATGGAACATTGATATTCTGGGTACACAGCTGATTGGCGGGGGAGAATGGTCAGAGGTGTCTTAATAGAAACTGAATGTGGCTAGACAACTTTGTCCTAGGAAATCGTCCTTCAGTCTTCTTAGACATGTTTGAGAAATTTTCCATTCTGTGATTTTTCTTGTTTTGGGCCAGGTCAACACAAGGGAGGAGGAACTTCTACAGCACCGTATGTTAAGCATCATCCTAGAAATGCAAGCTAGTCCGTCTGCTTGAGAACTTCACTCTGGGAATTGCTTCAGGTTAGTGAGTTGATCAACTATAAATTTATGAAGCATATTTGCTTACCGTATCACCCAAAAAGAAAGCAAAACATTTGTCAGAATAACAGAATTGGGTCCACGAATGCTGCTAGAGGGAGATTACCTCCTATTGCCTTTACACTGACATGGGTCCTGATGTCCACAGAACCTTGGCAGGAAGGAAGCTTGGGAAGAAGAAGGTAGAAGCAGAAAGCAAAGCCCTGCCTGTGGGTTGGAGGAGACCGAAGTCACGGTGTGGAAAGAATAGTGAGTAGTCAAGGCTTGGAGAATCTAGAACAGAAGCACCTACGTTGTGTCCACATTCAATTAGGCAACAGATGTGTCCTCAAAAGAGAAGTCTAGAGACTCTAGCAGGAGGACACGAGTCTGTGACCAGAGGACTCAGTCTGGGAGTATCGAGCCTGTGTTAGATTGTGTGAAGTTATCTTAAGGGAGGCTAGAAACTTCACTTATCACAAATCTTTGGGATTCTCCTCTATAGTTCAGCCAAAAAGGTTTTCACATGAAATTTAGAAGATACCAGAAAACAGTCACCACTCCACTTGGAAATTGATTGCAATCAGACAGTGAGAAGCAGTGAACCACAAATACACTGGTGGTCAACAGACCCAGGGGTCCTGTTCCTTCTACACCTCCTGTCTAGTTTATCTTCCCAAATATAGGTCAAAGAAGTCAGGACACGCCATGTGCTTAGCAGTGCACCTAAAGAAGTGGCCCCACTTACTAGCCACAGCTTCCCCCAAATCCAGTGCCTATGAACTTCCTCTTTCCTCCTCGATCATGGTTCTATGGATGACCTGACATACTCTGATCCTCTCACACATAGAGGAGCTATGTGTTCCTGGAACACGGCCAGTCCTGCATCTGAGCCACAGGAATCCTAGATGATGCTTATCTCTCTAATATATGTCTGCTCCACTCTACATTTCCTCTTTTTCAACTCCTCCCACTTACGTAGGGTTCAATTACTATTGTAAATTCCACGCATCAAGAATACTTTTAGTGGCTTGGTTTTATTGATGAAAACTAATAATTTTTAGTACTAGAAGTGGTTCCAAAAATTAAAATCTGTCCACAGATTTCTGCATGGGTCTCCTCTCTGTCTAGTTTATTGGGGTCAAATACCTTGAAGGAGAATACAGATACCTGTAGGAAGTCTGGTGCTGCACCCAGAAGAGGAAGCCTTGAAACAGGTAAGTCCATCTATGAAAGATGCTTCCCATGAACTTCCAGGACCTACATGAGTCCAAAAGCCAAAGGGGTAAAATTTCTTACAGTTAATATGAAATCTCTGCTGGAGAAAACAGGAGCTATGTGTTCCAGTTAATGTTTCATCTATTCACTCATGGTTCACTATTTCGGTCAATCACCCATTCATTTTCTGTAAAGTAAGTGTTCTCCTAGTGCCAGGCCCTGCTGCTGGTGCAAGCTACAGGCACAGCCTGAATCTCAAGGAATTTAAAATTTAGTTGGCTGAGAAAATAAATACACAAAGATTTGAAAATTCCAACATTGCTAATTCTACTGACTAATAAACACATGATACTTTGAGACCATATGAGAGGGAGTTGACCTCAGCTGGGACATTGAGAATGGCTTCCCTCAGCAGGATGAAAATGGTGAGATCAAAGGCAGAGGTAGAAATTAGCTGCTAGAACAAGGAAAGATGCATGCCTGGGTCAAGAAAATGACCTTTGAACTCCCTGTGAAGGGAAATAATGTGGCACAGATGAGAAGCTCACAGCCTGGCTGTAGCTGAAAGTGGTAGAGGTTGCAGGAAGAGAGATCCTGCAGGACATTGTGAGTGACAGCCCATCCGGGAAGCCAGTCTGAAGGACAGAGACCAAATGAGTTTGGAACTAGGGAAGAATCTTGGGGAGATAAAGCAACATGGTGCCCGGGGGAGAAGGAGTCCAAATATATCTGAAATTCAATTCATGTTTCACCCTGGAGACTTTCAACTCAGATGGATGAAAAGGAAAGTCACAGCTGGGAGAGCCCTGTCTCTACCCAAGAGGACAACTCAGAGGTGACACCAGAGAACAACCATGGAGACACCATCTTCTGATGTCCTGGGATCCGCTCAGGCATGGTTGAGAATGCATGCAAATGCACCAGTCATGAACAAAGTTCACTTGTCCAGCTCCACGGGACTCTGAGTTTATAGGTGCAGAGAATGTGCTCTAGAGCACTGCTGAGCTAGGAGTGGGGTAGGGGCAGTGCCTTCCCTGCTTTAAATGAAGATGGTCATGCAGCATCGAGCAGCAAGTGCTGGCACAGTAATACACACATTTCTGGGAGGGTTAGCCCACTCCAGTGTGAAAAGGAAGTTCTCTGTACTTGACCTGGATACACTGTTGCCATCAGGGACTTCTCCCTTGCTAGTGGTATCATCAACAACTGAGTAATGGTTCAGTTTCAGGCCCAGTCCTTGGTCTTGCTGCTATCAGTACAAGCCATCATGGTTCATATCTTGGCACATATCAGTGTCACACTCTGTCTTCATTCCAGAACCAGGAACTTTGGGGTTTGAATAGTGCCAGCATTTCCTGGACTTGTAGACAAAGAGAAAAAAGCCACAGCCACAGATCTAGAGGAGAGGCTGGTACTGGTTTGAAATCCATATGAGGCCCCTGTCCAAGACTCACCCACCCAGAGAAGACAAAACACCACATGGCACAACTGGCCGATGCTCAAGGCAGGGACAGGATATGAGAGAGGGTCTCTGATGCATGTGCACTGATGAAAGGCAACACGGCTCTCTAGCCGTCATCTGAGACCTCCTTCTCTCTGACTTGCCCTTAGAACCTTCTTGTCAGTAGGAGCCATGCTTCTTGTCCAAGGATCAAATCCAAATGGACACACAAAGGAACATCTTTGAAAGAGACAAATTCATTTGTCTAAATTGAGCAAGTTTTTCTAATTTTTTGAACTTTTTGTAAGTCCATTATACTTTATTTCTGTTATGCTATAGTTCCTGAATAATATACTTTCTTAGTGATTTAAATATTTTTGTAGTTGAGAATCTTAGGGACTTTTAAGACTTCTGTGTCCCAAATACTCCTTCAAAGTATACTTTCCTAATTTGCTTAAGTGGCCTCGATCCTGTTTACATCCTTCTGTCTATATTGATTATCTCTGGCATAAATTTTCAAGTCCTGGGACAGATCTTCATAACTTGAGCAATTGTTAGCTCTGTTTTCAGTCAATTTATGGACAGTTGGGACCCCTGCAAATGCAGCCAGAGACCTACTATTCACCCAGAGCACTTGGCTCCCATATTTGGGGCAAAGCCGCAGAGGGCAGAACCACCTCAGGCTGGTGAATACCCTCAGCTTGTGTAGGTAATCCTGCCCAGTGCAGAAAACATATTGCCCATGGGGTGCTGAAGTGTGAGGGCCTTGGGAGGGGGAGCAGATTCCAGGTAAGGAAAAGGTTCTGATTTTATTTGAGACATCATAATTCATGGCAAACACCCCTCATGCACGATGACTGCCCTTAGTTTATTAGTAAATAGAAGAAGCTGAAAGACTTAGCCTGTTGTATAGTGCTCAACAGTTAGATGGACCCCAGACTTGGTTGAATGTTCAGTTTTTAGGACCTTCAAATCCATAACAGTGTTTTCAAAATTTACACACCATAGGTGATGTCACTTGTCCTGAGTACACAGTTTTGTCTCAGATTGCGTTTTTCACCTTATAAGTTCTTCCCTTGGGCTTTGAGTCTCAGCATATATGGGGCTTAGGGCAAGGACACAGAGATAAAGTCAGAGCCAAGGGCCACACGGTTCTGTCACTTATAAGCAGGGATCCACAAGTCAAGTGTGGGTTCAGCGTCTGTGCCCAGGACTCTTCTGGTCCAAGACACTGAGGAATACATTACATAGGAGACTGGTAGCTAGAGCCGGTGGGTTTTCCAGCTCAAGGCTCAAATTTTATGGTTTGACACTGGTGTCAAGGTCAGGAGAATCATTCTCCCTATGAGGTATCATCTTTCAATAAGGTATCACTGCTTGTGGTTTGCGTGACACTAGCACAGCTGGCATGTGAACACATTTCCCAGCCCAATTATGAAGATTACTCAAAATAATTTCCTTAAAAATCTTTAATTTTTGTCAAAATATGATTACAAAATACACTGACAGGTGGATGAGAAAACAAATCATGAAAAAGAATACACAAATTTTGCAGAAATGGCCTCTACTAGCTGGAATGACCTTTGGCTCTCATTTCATCACAAAATATCTATCTTCTGATAATATTGTCGCTAACTGGGATCAGGTATCTCAAATGGATTCAAACTCTCCCCAAATCATAAGTCTTTCCAGGAGTGCCTACTTCTCTTGAATATTTACCTATGTACTAAACAGGAAAAGTTTTGATGGTTAGAGGTTATAAATTTCCGTCTAAAAAATACACAAGAGAAACTAATCTGTAGTGATAGATGTATCATTGGGTTTAAAGGATAAAGAAAGGCATTGCATAGTGGCATGAGGGAATTCTGTGGGTGATTGAAATATACTATATCCAAGAACCTGAAACAACCATGCTGCCCATCAAAAGAGGACTGGATTAAAAAATGTGGTACATATACACGATGGAATACTACGCAGCCATAAAAAAGAACAAAATCATGAATTTCACAGCAAGCTGGATGGAACTAGAGTCTATAATACTGAGTGACCTCTAACAGAAACAAAGATCCGAGTATCACATGTTCTCACTCATATAATGGACCTTGAACATCCAATGTAATACTATAAGAAAATGACTGACGGTACTGGGAAACTATGGGGGGGTGGGATTAACAGTCGCAAATATCTATCTGGGGATGAGGAAACACCTCTTTTCAACAGGTTGCCTGAATGAAACGTAATTGTACACCTAACCCTTAACAGTACCCCACAAAATCATTATAAAAAATATTGATTAAAATAAAAAAAAAGAAATATCCTATATCTTAATAGGGTGCAAGTTAAGTGGGTGTATACATATATATTGCTCAACAGCTTCTGTTTTGTTCCTTGAAAATGTGTAAAGCTTACTTCATATGATTTATTTCTTAATTCATTTGATTTTTACATGTATGAGAAGATATATTTGAGGTATGCATGGGATATTCTTTAATAAAGTACATATTTCATTAACTTCATGTAATGAATTAGCAGGTATGGATGAATTCACTTCTGTAACTTCTGAGTCCTCAGCTTAAGATTCCTAGGCAAAATGGTTCCATATTGTCCTTTGCATATGTGGAGTTCTGGAAGAGGTTTTCTGAAATTAACAAAAGATATCCAGTTATTAAGATTCTTGTCTTAGGCTAGGTTCTTTCACTTTTATATTTTGTGTACAATTCTGTAGATGAGTGATGATTTCTATGCTCATGTTATAGATAAAGTCGAAGTAAATCTAGCCTGTGAAACATTATTCGTGGGCCTTGTGATGTGGTGTTAGCATGAGAATCATGGCCAGGTGTCATGGATCTCAGTCAGAATTCATTGTGTTCCTTGTTGTCTTCATGATTAAATCATTTCTTTCTATAATTTCATGGAAGTAAGTAGGTCTGAGAAGGATGCCTGAAATATCATTCTTATTTTGAAAGTAAGCATCTTTCTTCATGAAAATGAATTGTAACATAGAACTGTAAATACAGGACTTAGAGACAGAGAGACCAGGGTTATAGTGCCAACACTGCATCCTAAGATCTACCTACATTATGTGGTCAAGTTATTTAAATTGTGAGCCACTTCCCTCATGAGTAAGATGAGAATAGCATTTACATCTTAAGGTATTTCCTAATAGTTATATTCCTAAATAATCAAAATTTTACAAATGAAAGACTATTATTTGCTATATTGTAATAAATGATGTAATTGTTTTTTCTGAATCTTATCCTGGGAACAGAACTGAACTTTGACCCTGCATTAGAGTACTTAATATTTTTCAAGTGATCCTGTAATGCATGTAACAGATGGTCTCATGGAAACAGTGGCATATTGTATATTTAATACTCTAGGATTTCAATGTGGTGTGCAGGTACAAGTTAATATTAAACATTATAAAAGAAAAAAATACTGCTGGCAGTGACAACATGGGTGAGCCTAGAGGACATTATGCTACTTGAGTATTCGAGGCACAGAATGACAATTAGTGCTTGATTCTGCTTATGGGACATAACCTAAATTTGCAAATCTGTGGAAATAAACTCTACAATGTTGGTTTTCAAGGTTTGGTGAGTGAGAATGGGGAGTTGATATCTATGGGCATAAAATTTAAGTTAAGCAAGCTAAGTCAGTTCTAGAGATTCGCTGTGCAATATTGAGACTCTAGATTATGATAATGTATTCTACAGTTAAAATGTATTAAAAGAATAGATCTCATGATAAATACTCTTACTACAATATTACAAAAAAGAAAAGCTTGCAAAAACAGGGTAGATAGGCAAAAAAGGAAAGTAAGGGGAAAATTTGGAATATTGTACAGTTCGAACACTGAGTAAGCTACTTTGAAGGAACAACAACAACTTAAAATGCAGACTTTAATAATGTAAAAAACAAATGAAACTTGCTTTGGTTTAAATTTGTTTTCGTATTCTGTTTCCATTTTCTGTATTAAGTAATGCATTCAGTAGTACAAAGAAGAGATCCCAACAGTGCTTATTAAACAAACAATAAAATAAATTAACAAGCAAGGATAATCCTGAGTTATTTTATCTTTTTTAACATATTTTTTATTTTAAAATTATGGAGTACAGTTAAGAATTAGGTATACAAATATGCATTGTGCAAGTACCCTTGATGATGAAGTGTACCCCCCATCCCCAGACAGATGACTACCATTAATCCTACTTCCCTTCCTCTCCCTGCCCCCCCATAATTTCTCCCACTGTCAATCCTTTTCTTGTAATATTACGATAGCTGTTCAAGGACCACTTATGAGTGAGAACATGTGATACTCAGATCTTTGTTTCTGTGAGAGATCGCTCAGTATTATAAATACGAGTTCCATCCTGGTTGCTGCAAAATTCATGATTTTGTTGTTTTTTATGACTGCATAATATTCTATTGTATATATGTACCACATTTTAAAAAATCCACTCCTCTTTTAGTGGACAGCATGGTTGGTTCCATGATCTTACTGTTGTGAACAATGCCGCGATAAACATACGTGTGCAGGTATCTTTTTTATAGAGTGATTTGAGTTCTTCAGGATATATTGCCAGTAGGGGGATTGTGGGGTCATATGGAAGGTCGATTTCAGAGCTTTTAGGAATCGCCACATTGATTTCCACAGAGGCTGCACTAGTTTACACCCCCACCAACAGTGTAGAAGTCTTCCCTTTTCAGCACATCCTCTCCAGCATCTGTTATTCTTTGAGTTACTGATAATGGCCATTTTGACTGGAGTTAGGTGGTATCTCAGTGTAGTTTTAATTTGCATCTCCTTGATGATTAGTGAGGCTGAACATTTCTTCATGTGTTTGTTGGTCGCTCATATGTCTTCTTTTGAGAAGTGTGTTCATATCTTTTGCCCACTTTGGAATGGGGTTGTTTGTTATTTTCTTTTCAGCACGGTTTGAGTTCTTTGTAGATCCAAGATGTTAAGCCTTTGTCAGACATGGAGTTGGCAAATACTTTTTCTCAGTCTGTAGGCTGTCTCCCTGCTCTCTTGATGGTTTCTTTGGCTTTGCAGAAGCTTGTCAGTTTAATGAGGTCCCACTTGTGTACCTTATCTCTTATGGCCCGTGCGTTTTGGGTTGTGTTCTCGAATTGGATGCCAATTCCAATTTCCATAAGGGTGTGTCCTGCATTTTCTAAGGTTCTTATGGTTTGAGGTTTTACATTTAGGTCTCTGATCCATTTAGAGTTAATTTTTGTGTATGTTTTTTTTTTCTTTTTTGCCTCATGGTAGGTTGCTTCAGGTACAGGAAGAATGAAATTTGCTTTAAAAACTTCCCTAAACTGTCAACATCACACCCTCTTCTTGACAGTTTGCTACTAGGCCATTCTCCTTCTTATAGCATTATAATTGTTCCAGGTTTATTTATGAGTGAGAATATATGGAACTCTGTTCTTTGTTACTGTGATAAATCACTGAGTATGATCGACTCCAAATCTAACCAAGTTGCTGCAAAGTCCATACAGTTCGTCTAACTCTATGGCTGCATAATATTCCATTGTGTATCTGTACACATTTTAGTATCCTGACTAGCTTCAATGGGCAACACAGTTGGTTCCATGTTTTTGCTATTGTGAATAGAGCTGCAACAAACATATGTGTGCAGGTATCTTTTTTGTAGAATTATTTGAGTTCCTTTGGGTATATTTCCAATAGGGATATTGCTGGGTCATATTAAAGGTCCATTTCTTGTTCTTTCATACATTACCACACTGTCTTCCAAAGACGTTGTACTAGTTTGCATTCCCACCAGCAACTGAGGGAAACTGCTAGGGGAAGAGGGACTTACATCATCAACAATGGTACCTGCATGATCAATGTTTATATACCTAACCTTGAAATGTGCCCCACATCTTTATAATAAATATTACAATATATATATATTTGGGTGTGTGTGTCTCTCCCAAGCAGCTATAATATACTCACACATAAATGCAAAAACATTTTTCACTGGCTGCCCTACATGGAAATGTTTTCTTGGAATATTGTAATCAACTTCTACACTTTAGCACATATTATATTTTACTTATGAGATGAATACATTGTTCTGTACAATATGTTTTATTAAATATAGAAAACCTTAAAAAAATCTAAAAGCTTCCCAATTCCTTTGTGGTGTTGCTGGAAAACCTTCTCAACTAACTCAGCCTCCGTGAAAGAAAAAACATATCCTTCTACATAGTACACCTACATGCCACAATTTGCACCTCTTTTTTGTCACAATGGAGGATGAATGGAAATGCTTTGACTGTAAGTCATGTGTTTCTTGGGCTCATCAGGAAGAGTGTTCGATGATAACATAAGAGTCATGACCTTGCCATCCTGTTAATGGAAACATGGAAAGAGAAAGCCACATGAGAGGAAAGATACACAGAGTGGGAGGTAAAGGGTGTAGAGTGTTTTCAAGAATCTAATTCATTTATTCATACTGATAAATATTAGCTGTACCTATTATCAAGATATAGGTGATACTTTGATACATGCACATAATTAAATCAACGCAACTGGGATGCACAGCACCTTAAATATTTATTTTTTCTTTACACTAGAATATTGTAATTATTCTTCTCTAGCTGTTTTGAAATGTTCAACTAATGTTCACTACATCAGTCTCTCGATCTATCAAACAACCGGACTTGTTGCTTCTTTCTAAGTGAATATGAGACCCAGGAAAGCTGTTTCGGTCAAATCTATAAATGACAACATAATCTTTACTGAGTGTGACTCTGTGAGCATTAAAGAGATCACAGACAGAAGCAGCAGAGAGTGTCAGGGAAAGGCCTGTATACCCAACAGGCCTGAGCCCCTCTGGATGGCAACACCACCCTCAGGATCCTTTCCTGAGTGGGTGCAGGATGCTTCTGGCATCTCCTTCTGAAAGTGGCCTTTTCCAGTTACTCTTCTTAAAGGCCATCTCCTGCCATCTGCACCCTATGACTGGACCAGGCTGTGCAACTCCACCTCCCTGCACATCTCCTAAACTAAAGGTGAAGCAGGTGGAGTACACCACCCAGAAGCCCATGGCGTACATTATAGTCCTCTATCTGCCCTGTCACTTTCCTAACAATCAATTCCCAGCCCTTGCAGCCCCAGCCCCTTGACCTTCCACTGCCCATACAGAGGCAGAGAAACTCCCTTGGTGCCAACTGAGGCTTCTGGCACCCCTACCCATCCCTGGATTGTGGAGTCTTTGTTTAATTCCACATGTTCACAGCCCACTCCAGTAATTCAAACCATTTCCCCTTTCCTCCCTAATGCCAGGGATCCTCTTCAGCTCTCCACTGGTGGGCCATCCTTCCATCCAGCCAGCCCCAGCATTCCCTGTAGCAGTGTTAGAGCCACAGGCCTCCCAAGTGGTCAAGGTTCACAGTCTCATTGATTGACACTTGACCTGATGAGCTCAAGATTGTCCAAATCTGCAAAAGAAATGCCCAGATCCTCCCCACCCCTGCAATCTCCATCCTCTCTCACACACAATCTTTCTAAGTTTTCCCAGAAGGTTGGATTTACACAAAATGGTACCCAACATTTTGTTGCCAAATAAGCAGTTGTTAGATCATTGCAATTGGTATCTTAAGATGGAAGAGCGGAGCCAGAATAACACCCTTCATGAAATTAAACAATGTGACGATATCGAGAATATACATCCTGGAAGCAGTGGATTCAATGGCTCCTTTTGTTTAATCAGACCCATATTTTAAATATTTTGTATGCAGACAAATTATTACTGAATTTTAGATTGTGTGTTTTTGAAGAGAGTTTCTATTTTTTACACATTTGTGTTACATGTATAATGTATGTATGTATTTATAACTTCATAACATCTTTTTTTTTTTGAGTTGGTGTCTCACTCTGCCACCCAGACTGGAGTGCAGTGGCCACTCCGGGTCACTGCAGCCTCGACCTGCTGGGCTCCGACGATCCTTCTGCCTCAGCTTTCCAAGTAGCTGGAATTACAGGCACGCACTACCAGGCCCAGCTAATTTTTTGATTTGTTATAGGGATGAGGTCTCATCACGTTGCCCTGGCGGGTCTCGAACCCACAGGCTCAGGTAATCCACTCACCTCAGCCTTCCAATGCACGGGATTACAGGTTGAGCCACTGAGCCCGGCTATAAAATCTTAATATAACCACTCTATCAGCTATAACTTGGGCATATTGAGTGGTCTGAAATTATCTGTCACTACCCAGAAATACCTATGAGTTCCACCAGTATCTCATAACCAGTTAATCAGTGCAATGCAAACCTTTTTTACATGGCTGAGTCTCCTCAAGGAGACACAAAAACAAATAGTCATGCACACTCACACACACAAAGTGAGCACCTTTCAGTTGTCAAGGATAAGCACAGTTGATTTATCTTTCAGATTTATAGGTTCATATCCGAGATACATCTTTTATGTTTCCAGCCCCAACAAATCACCCTTAATGGGATTTAGAAAACTGTGGTTATGGTGAAAGACTTTTTATAGGGTCATAAAGCTAAATAAATATTAGGATAATTCCATATTTTTGTTCCAAATGAATTTTGCAAATTCCCACTTTTTTTTTTTTTTTTTGAGTTGGAGTCTCACTCGGTCGCCCAGACTGGAGTGCAGTGGCCGCTCCCGGCCACCGCAGCCTCGACCTGCTGGGATCCGGCGATCCTTCCGCCTCAGCCTTCCAAGTAGCTGTAACTATAGGTGCGCGCTACCACGCCCGGCTGGTTTTTTTGATTTTATTGTAGAGATGAGGTCTCGCTTCCCAGGCGGGTCTCGAACCCGCGGTCTCAGGCAAACCACTCACCTCAGCCTCCCAAAGGCGCGGGATTACAGGCTGAGCCACCAAGCCCGGCTTGCAAATTCCCACTTTAGCTGAACTTGGGCACCGGTCACCGGAGTACCGGTCACCAATATTAACTGTGGTGATACATTTGTTCAAATATGACAGAAGTTGTTTGAAAACAGACTATTCATGATGACACTCCATTATATTTCATGTAGGTTGAGTTTCTTGTAACAGGAGAACAGGAGAACAGGTTGCGATGAATAATACTCCAGGACTCTATGCAAGTGGACAGTAATGCATTTATTTCACAAACATCAACTAGTTCATTCACATACTTGAATTTTCCTATGACAGTAAAAGGGAGACTGTGATATACTTCACTGCCAGAACATGTCAAGGAAGAAGCAAAAAAAGACTGTAGGTGTGAGTCAGTCCTTGATAGGTGAACAGTTTCGGACTGCGTCTGGGGAGAAGGAAGATTGTTCCTGTCCCGGAAATTGTGAGAGCAAAAACAGTGAATGTACAATCTTATTATGTTTTAGGAACTGTGCCAACAGCAATTTGGTCATAGAGTTTAATTGGTTTTGGTGGTGAGTGTCCAAACCAATTTTTGGAAATCAGATTTATCTCAGGGGAAATGTGGACAGGTCATCACCTACTTGTCATCAAGGTGTACTATGACCTCCTTTGTATCTTAAAATGACCCTGGCTACAAATATGGTGAGATTTTACCATAGGTATCACTTGCCAATGACATTTGGTTATTCCTGTTCAGATAGCATTTTTTAGCATATAGCATTTTAAGATAACAAGAACCATAAAAGACAATCACACTGGACTTCTATATATTTTACTCATTTGTTAGAACACTCACATTAATAATGTTGTTTTTGTTTTGTATTGTTTTGTTGTATTTGTCTTTGGGGTTTCAACCATAATTATTTGTCCAATTGATGTCCAGAATAATTTTGTCTAGGTTTTCTTTGAAGATTTTTTATGGTATCATCTCTGACATTTAAGTCTTCAATCCACCTTCACTTAATTTGGCATGCAAGGTCTGGCAATTAAGTTTACAAATATGCCACATCTTTTGCCCATTTTAAACACTGCTTCTTATTTTTTGTATGACTGAGTTTTGAAAGCTTTTCACATAGTGTACTTAGAAGTCCAATAAGAGGTATGTGATTTACAGGTATTCTGTAGTAGTTTGCTTTTTATTCTCTTAATAGTGCATTTCAAAGAGAAATTTTAATTTGCACTATGTCCAGTTTTAATTTTTTATCTTATGAACTGCACTTTTGGTGGCGTGTTTAAGACATTTTATTCTAAAATAAGGTGAAAAGTATTTTCATCTTTTTTATTTTAGAACTTGCATAATTTTTAATTTTATATTTATGTGTATAAGTCTATGTTAATTACATTTTTATGCTTTATATAAGGTCTGAATTTTACTACCTTATTATGGGTTCATACAAATATTCAATTTTTCCAACACCACTGATTAAAATGACTCTCTTTGCTGAACTGTCTATGTATCTTTGTGGAAAATCAATTGACCACATATATATATATATATATGGGTCTATATCTGGATTGTCAGTGTTTTTCCCACTCCTCTCTTTTTGTCTCTTGTTGCCAATAGTTTTGATTACAGAAGTTTGAACTCACTGAAAATCTTCCAATTTTTGTTTGATATTTTTTCAATTTGTTTTAGTTATTCTTTGTATCACAATATGTATTTAGGAGAGAGCTTGGCACATTATACCAAAAAGTGCCTGGTGGGATTTCGATTAGGATTGAGTTGAATCTATCAACTAGTGGAGAATTACATGTGAATAATGCTGTGTCTTTCAATACATCAACTTAGAGATCTTTAGTTTATGTCAGCATTTTTTTTGCAGGTTTTAGTATACAAATCTTACATATCTCTTGTCAGATTTATCCCTATTTCGTATTTGGATGCTGTTTTAAAATTTTAATTTTCAATTATTTATTTTAAATCAATATTTTTTATTATGATATTGAGGGGTACAGTTAAGGGTTAGGTATACAAATATGCTTCATCAGGCCCCCTTGTTGATAACAGGTCTCTCCCCGTCCCCAGACAGATGTCTACTACCATTAGTCCCATCCCCCTTCCCCCCTCATAGTTTCTCACCACTGTCAGTCATTTTCTTAAGGTAGTGCGTTGGGTGATCAAGGTCCACTATATGAGTGAGAACATGTGATACTCAGATCTTTGTTTCTGTGAGAGGTCACTCAGTATTATAGACTCTATTTCCACCCAGGTTGCTGCGAAATTCATGATTTTTTTCTTTTTTATGGCTGCGTAGTATTCCATCATGTATATGTACCACATTTTAAAAATCCATTCCTCTTTTGATGGGCAGCATTGTTGATTCCAGGTTCTTGCTATTGTAAACAATACTGCGATACACATTTGTGTGCAGGTATCTGTTTGATAGAGTGATTTGAGTTCTTCAGGGTATATTCCCAGTAGGGGGATTGCAGGGTTATATGGGAGGTTGATGTTTAGAGCTTTTAGGAATTGCCATACTGCTTTCCACAAAGGTTGCACTAGTATACACTCCCACCAACAGTGTAGAAGTGTTCCCTTTTTGGCACACCCTCTCCAACAACTGTTATTTTGTGAGTTATTGATAATTGCCATTCTGACTGGAATTAGGTGGTATCTCAGGGTGGTTTTGATTTGCATCTCCCTGATGATTAGTGAGGTTGAGGATTTCTTCAGGTGTCTGTTGGTTGCTCGAATATCTTCCTTTGTGAAGTGTCTGTTCATATATCTTTTGCCCATTTTATAATGGGGTTGTTTGTTTTTTTCTTTTCAGCATATTTGAGTTCCTTATAGAACCAAGATGTTAAGCCTTTGTCAGACATGGAGTTGGCAAATACTTTTTCCCAGTCTGTAGGCTGTCTCCCTGCTCTCTTGGTGGTTTCTTTGGCTTTGCAGAAGCTTGTCAGTGTAATGAGGTCCCACTTGTCTATTTTATCCTTTATGGCCTGTGGGCTTCAGGTTTTGTTCAGGAATTGGATGACAGTTCGAATTTCCATAAGGGTATGATCTTCATTTTCTAAGGTTCTTATGGTTTGAGGTTTTACATTTAGGTCTCTGATCCATCTGGAGTTAATTTTTGTGTATGGAGATAGATGGGGTCCTGTATCAATCTTCTGCATGTGGTCAGCCAGTTTTCCCAGTACCATTTACTGAATAGGTTCTCCTCTCCCCAGTGGTAGGTGGTGGAGGCTTTGTCGAAGATGAGTTGATTGAAAAATTGAGGTTTTGCTTCTGGAATCTCAATTCTATTCCATTGATCTATATGCCTGTTCCTATACCAATACCAAGCTGTTTTGATGATTGTAGCTTTATAGTAAAGTTTGAAGTTTGGTAATGTGATACCACCTGCTTTGTTTTTTTTGCTGAGGATTTTTCTGGCTATTCTTGTTCATTTGTGTTTCCATATGAATTCCTGTGTTGTTTTTTCTAGGTCTGAGAAATACGTTGCTGGTAATTTGATAGGTATTGCATTGAATCTGTACATTGCATTAGGTAAAGATGGACATCTTCACAATGTTGATTCTTCCAATTCATGAGCATTGGGATATTTTCTCCACTTGTTTGTGTCATCTTTGATTTCTTTGAACAGCGTTTT
>NW_007189598.1:0-406 GCF_000164805.1 Carlito syrichta
AACCAGCTGGCTAACTGGTTAAGTCAGTTAATTCATTCAAGTGGCTAGCCAACTGGCGAGCTAGGTAGCTCACTACTTTAATCAGCTGACTAGACACCTGGGTACCTGGTTAAGTCAGCTAGTTAAGTCAGCTGGATAGCCACCTGGTTAGGGAGGTAGCTAGCTAATTAAGTCAGGTGGCTAGCCAGCTGGCTACCTAGTTAAGTTAGCAAGTTAAGTGACCTGGTTAGACAACTGGCTAGGTAGGTGGCTAGCTAGTTAAGCTAGCTGGCTAGCTGGATGACTATTTAGTTAAGTCTGCTATTTAAGTCAGCTAGTTAGCCAGCTGGGTAGCTAGGTGGCTGAAAAGTTAAGCCGGCAGGTTAGCAGACTTGTCAGGTAGGTGGCAAGCTAGTTAAGCTGGCTG
>NW_007189599.1:0-451 GCF_000164805.1 Carlito syrichta
CCATTCCTCTCTATTCCATTTCCTTCCATTCCATTTCATTTCTCAAGATTCTATTCCATTTTTCTTCACTCCATTCCATTCCATTCAATTTCATTCCTTTCCATTCTATTCCATTCCATTCCATTCGTCTCCAGTCTATTCCTCTCCATTCCATTCCTCTCGTTTCCACTCCTTTCTATTATATTGCATTCCATTTCAATCCTCTCCATTCAATTCCATTCCATTCCACTCCATTCCACTCCATTCCTTGTCTTTTCTCTCCATTTCATTCCTCTCAATTTCATTGCATTCTATTCCACTCCACTCCATTTCATTTCAACCCACTCCATTGCTTTCCATTCCTCTCCGTTCCATTCCATTCTGTTCCATTCGACTCCATTCAATTCCACTACTCTCTATTCTATTATATTTCTCTCAATTCCATTTACTCCGTTCAATTCCTCTCCATTGC
>NW_007189600.1:0-303 GCF_000164805.1 Carlito syrichta
TTCCTCTCCCACAGTTCCATTCCTTGCTATTCCATGGCCTTCCATTCCCTACCATCCGTCCCCATTTCATTGCACTCCATTCCTCTGCATTTAATTTCATTCCATGCTTCGGCATTTCATTCCATTCCATTCCACACCATTCCAATCCATTCCTCTCTAGTCCATTCCATTCCTCTCCAATCCATTCTATTCCATACCATTCCATTGCACCTCATGCCATTCCAATTCACTCCGTTCCATTCCATTTCTCTAAATTCCATTCCTCTCCCTTCCATACCATTCCACTCCATTTCATTCCATTGA
>NW_007189601.1:0-323 GCF_000164805.1 Carlito syrichta
ATTCCACACCATTCCAATCCATTCCTCTCTAGTCCATTCCATTCTTCTCCAATCCATTCCGTCCATACCATTCCATTCCACCTCATGCCATTCCAATTCACTCCGTTCCATTCCATTTCTCTAAATTCCATTCCTCTCCCTTCCATACCATTCCACTCCATTTCATTCCATTGACCTGCTCTTTTCTATGTTCCATTCCATTCCATCAATCCTTATTTCATTCCTCTCCATTCCATTCCACTCCATACCATTCCATTCCATTCCTCTCCATTCCATTCCTCTCCTTTTTCTTCCTTTCCTCTACATTCTATTCCATTAAATTC
>NW_007189602.1:0-418 GCF_000164805.1 Carlito syrichta
ACTAGCTCGGTAGCTACGCAATTAAGTCAGCCCTCTAACCACCTGGCTAGCTAGTTAAGTCAGTTAGTTAAATCAGCTTGTTAGCCAGCTTGTTAGCTAGGTAGCTAGCTAGTTATATGAACTGTGTAGCCTGCTGGCTAGAAAGATAAGTCACCGAGTTAAGTCAGCTGACTAGCCCACTGCATAGCTAGGTAGCTTGATATTTATTCAGTTGGCTAGACAGCTGGTTACCTAGATATGTCACCTATTTAATTCAGCTGCATAGCCATATGGCTAGCTATGTAACAAGCTAGTTAATTCAACTGGCTAGAAAGCAGGCCAGCTAGTAAAGCCAGCTAATTATGACAGGTAGTGACAAAGTTAAGTCAGTTCACTAGCCAGCTGGCTAGCTAATTAAGTCAGTTATTTAACTCAGCTG
>NW_007189603.1:0-1312 GCF_000164805.1 Carlito syrichta
TGCCATAACCAAATCTATAAAATTGGGGAAATAATAGCACAATTTTAAATTTTGAAAAGATGAAGCATGAGGATGCATGTAAAATGCTTAGGACATTGTGAGCCTAGTCAGTGTGGCTGTTTTGTTGAAGCTTTATGATCACCCAGAAGATGGGGGGAGGAGAGTCCTTCGGACCCTGAGGTTGTGCTGAAGAGTTCTGGATTGCATTGTTTGCATCCCCACCTACAAATCTGTTTGGGCATCTCCTCACTTTTGATGGCATTTAGCACATCCCCTTGCCTTCAATGCACACTGTCATTTACTGAAGTTATTTTTGCAGGTATCTTCTTTCTTACTAGGACTATAAACTCCTTGACACCAAGCATGACTGTGTCTGTCACGACTCATGTGTTCATGCTAAGTTCAGGAGCTGGATGGGTCTTTACCTTTTAATGCCTTCTTCCAGGATGTATGTGGCAGAGAAAGCAGGCCTGCTGGTAGCCTCTCATTTCTTCCCCAGGACTGACTTGGACAGATGTGTGTGGCATTTGGACACCCAGACATTTATCCTGAGACTTACACTGTTAACACAAACCTAGTGATGAACTTTGACAATTACTGGAATTTATGAAAACACCATTCTTCTTCCTGATGTAGGACTGTGGGAGTTTTCATGTACTCAGCTGGGAAAAGCTGGAAAAGCAGAGCTGCAGTTCCTGGAGGGAAGTAGGACAATGTCGTCATCCCAAAGTTGCTGGCCAGGGTGATTATGGTTGATAGGAAATAACTACATGGTTTGTTTTTATCTTCAGAATGCATGAAACACTAGGGGAGGTCATGGTTTTGCAACAGCCAAGAAGAGCTTCTAAAGAGTTCTTATTATCTGTGTGGAGTTGGGCAGCTGGGAAACGTTTGGCCTGGGGAGTTTCTGTGGGGTGTTTTTGGGGAGGGAAGTTGGAAGCAGATCAGTTGCTGCAAAGGTCTGGGAAGGAAGCTTATCCATCAGAAGGGAAGGGTCAGGCAGCTGGGAGGGCCAGTTGGAACACTGCAGCGGCTCTGAAGGCCCTACCCAAGGGATTCAGTGAAAACCAGGCACCCCTCCCCATTCTCTTTGGCCACACCCAGCCTCCCCCTCTCCTCTCCCCAAAGTGCATGAAACAAGAGCTCTTCTGTGAATAGGACGTGGACCCAGGGCAGGGGCAGGAGCTGCCTGCACCACTAGCTGAAATGCCCTCGGTGAGCCATGTAAGTTCCTCCAAGGGGCACTGTTAGCACTGAATAGAATCAGTGCCAAAAATGGGTAAAGGGTAGTTGGCCAGGTGTGCATGGTGGT
>NW_007189604.1:0-524 GCF_000164805.1 Carlito syrichta
TTTCTTCCATTCCTCTCCATTCTATTGCATTAAATTCCAATCCATTCCTCTCCATTACCGTCCATTCCATGCCTTCCATACCATTCCATTATATTTCAATTCACTGCCTTCCATTCCATTGTATTCCTTTCCTTTCCATTCCTCTCCATTCCATTCCATTCCAGTCCATCACATTATATTTCACTCCACTCCATTCCATTGAATTCCTCACCATTCCATTCAAATCCATGCCACTCCATTCCATTCTATTCCACCCAAGTCCAGTCAATTACTCTGCATTCCACTCCATTCCATTCTGTTTCATTTCTCTCCATTCCATTCCACTCCATTGCATTCCATTCCAGTCCATTCCTTTCCATTCCATTGCTCTCCATTTTCTCCATTCCTCTCCTTCTATTCCATTAAATTCCATTCCATTCCTCTCCATTCCAGTCCAATCCATTCCTCTCCATACCATTCCATTCCATTTCATTTCACTGCCTTCCATTCCGTTGTTTTCCTTTCCTTTCCATTCCTTTCCATTC
>NW_007189605.1:0-338 GCF_000164805.1 Carlito syrichta
CCATTCCATTTCATTCCATTCCATTCGCTCTAGTCCACTAAATTCCATTCCTCTACATTCCATTCCATCCCATTCCACACCATCCATTCCACTCATTTCCTTTTCATTCCATTCCTCTCCATTGCACCCCCTTACATTCCACTCCTCTCCATTGCATTCAATTTCTCTTCATTCCATTCCTCTCCATTCCATTCCATTCCATTTCATTCCATTCATTCCACTCCATTCCATTTCTTTCCTCTTCATTTAATTCCTCTCAATTCATTCCCTTCCACTTCACTCCATTCCATTTCACTCCACTCCATTGCATTCCATTTCTCTCAATTCCATTCCATTGC
>NW_007189606.1:0-563 GCF_000164805.1 Carlito syrichta
GACCTTGTTAGCTAGCTGACTTAGATAGCTGACTTAACTAGTTGCCTAACGAGGTAGCTACCTCACTTAACTAGTTGGTTAATGAGTTAGCTAACCGTTTTAACTAGCTTTTAAACGAGTTAACCAGCTCACTTAAGTAGTTAGCTAATGAGTTAGCTGGGTGACTTAACCTTTTGGCTGACGAGTCAGCTGACTACTTAGCTGGTTAAACACATTGGCTGACTACTAGGCTGACTTGTTAGATGGCTTAACATTTGCCCGAATAATCGGCTGACTAGTTAGCTGGGTTAGCTAGTTTACAGACGTGTTGGCCCACTAGCTAGCTCACTTAACCAGTTGTCTGGCTGGGTTCCTGACCTAATTAGTCAGCCGACTAGCTGGCCAATAATTCAGGTGGCCTAACTATTTGGCCTACTAGTTAGCTGAGCTAACTTGACACCTGAAAAGTGGGCCAACTAGTCGGCCAATGGGTTAGCTTAGTTAACTACTTGGCTGTCTACTCTTCTACTGGTTAGCTGACTTAACTAGTCGGCTGGCGAGTGAGCCAATTGGTCAGCTAAATT
>NW_007189607.1:0-516 GCF_000164805.1 Carlito syrichta
ATTTGGCCTACTAGTTAGCTGAGCTAACTTGACACCTGAAAAGTGGGCCAACTAGTCGGCCAATGGGTTAGCTTAGTTAACTACTTGGCTGTCTACTCTTCTACTGGTTAGCTGACTTAACTAGTCGGCTGGCGAGTGAGCCAATTGGTCAGCTAAATTAAATAGTCGGCCAGCAAATGAACTGACTGGTCAGCTGATTTGCGTTAACTAGCGAGTGAGCTGTCTGGTCAGAAGACTTACCTAGTTGGCTGGCAAGTGAGCCATCAGTAGAGCCAACTTACCTACTTAGCCTGCAGGTGAGCCAAAGTGTGAGCTGCCTTAACAAGTAAGCTGGTGAGCAAGCCTACTGGTGAGCTGACTTAACTACATGACTGGCGAGCAAGTTACAAGTTAGCTGTCCTGTTGGCATGCGAGTATGCCAACATGTGAGTTGGTCTGTTGGCTGGCGAACGTGCTGACTAGTTAGCTGACCTGATGGAGAGAGCGAGCCCACTAGTTAGCTGACCAAGAAGCTGA
>NW_007189608.1:0-403 GCF_000164805.1 Carlito syrichta
CTCCCTTCTTTTCCGTTACACTACATTCCATTTCATTCCATTCCACTCCATTCCATTGCCTTCACTTCCGTTCCTTTCCATTCGGTTACTCTCAAATATATTCCTTTTTCAATCTATTCATTAGGGTACTCTACCTTCCATTCCATTCCATTCCATTTCATTCTTTTCCATTCTGTTACTCTACATTCCATTCCATTCCATTCCATTCCAATACATTCCATTTGATTCCATTCCATTCCAATCCTTTACGTTTCATTCCTATCCGTTACTCTCCATTCCCTTCCCTGCCATTCCATTCCATTCCATTCCATTACTCTCCATTCTATTCCATTCCATTCCTTTACTCTCCATTCCATGTCATTCCACTACATTCCAATCCTTTCCATTTCATTCCTATCCGTTA
>NW_007189609.1:0-658 GCF_000164805.1 Carlito syrichta
CAAATTTTTCTGACTCTAAAGCCAGTCATCCTGTGAACACACCATGCACAGTAAAAAATCTGTGTACGGTCCCAATGCTTTTGGAGACAGGGTCTGATTTGGTGGCCCAGACTGGGACCCGGGGACAAGACCATCGGTAACCATCAGCCTCAAAATTATGGACTCTGACGAACCTCCTGCCTCAGCCTGTGGAGTGGCCAGGAAGATGGGCACCTAGAACCCAGACCCCTGTTTGGATGGATCCAGAAATGGGGTTTCCCTGCATGGCCCGGGTTGCCCTTGGACTCCTGGGCTCCAGCCATCCTCCTGCCTCGGCCTCCCAAAGTGCTGGGATTCCAGGTATGGGCCGCCATGCCAGGCTGTCTGGTGAGTTTTGATGAAGGATTGAGTCTGGGCTCAGGGCTCAGCCTTGTCATCCCAACCCCTTTGGAGGCCGAGGCCAGCAGCCATCTCATGCCAACGGGCCAAGAAACACTCGGGAAACTAGGCGATTCCTTGTCTCTACTCTCCATCCTAAATGAGCCGGGCATGCTGGTGCACACTTGTCATTCTGGATTCTCAAAAGGCTGGGGAAAGCTTGCCAGAACTCTGTGGGGCAAGGCTGTTTGGGCCAGGAGAGAGCCACAGCCCTCCAGCATAGACGATGGAGTGAGAATCC
>NW_007189610.1:0-393 GCF_000164805.1 Carlito syrichta
CATTTGTTCATGGAGTTGGGATCATAGTGAACAGACAAAGATCATTTGGGAAGAAGGATCCAGGCTTGGGCCTAGAGTTCCCAAAACACAGTGTATCAGTAGATATTTGGGTTGTGGATTTGGGAGGCTGAGGCAGGGGACCACTGGATCCTGGTAGTTTGATACCAGCCTGGGCCACATAGTGAGACCTCATAGCTCTCCAGAAGGCAAACACTGGAGTTGCATGTGGTCGTGCCCATGGTCCCAGATACACTGGATGCAGTGGCTTCATCCCAGGGTATTCTTTTGTGTCACCTCTACTGACAGAATGTGCGAGTCCAGGCTGGCCACCATGGCTAATGGCCGTCAGCCCAGTGCCCTGGGAGTCCGAAGCGGGAGTCTGCCTGAGCCTAG
>NW_007189611.1:0-1160 GCF_000164805.1 Carlito syrichta
TTTTGTAGTCATTTCTCTTTCTGTACACATTTCCATAGAGCTTAGCAGTGCAAGGAAGAGCCAACATACTGCTGAAATCACAACGAGAATCTTCTCAAGGCTGGGCATGAGCTTTATTCCCAAGACTAAGGCTTTGTTCTCTTATCTATCTTTAGTAGCTGCGTCTTTCTTTCAATGTGAGCTCTTTTCAGGAAGCTAGCATGGAGACAGGTGTCTGTCTACAGCACTAGTTCATCAGACATGCCCACAGTAATAGTAAAGAAGTTGAGTTTTCCAGATGTTTGAATTGAGGCTTCCAGGAGGCAATTTGGATTGAGTTGAATTGAAGTTGAATTGAGTTTTCCAGGAGGCAATTTCCTCTTTCTGCAAACAGATCCTCACTTCTCTGCCCTTACATCTGGTATGCACTCTTACCTTAGCATGCACCACAGTGCCTTGTGATTAGTAATTTACTTTTGTGTCTTGGTTTTCCATACCTCTCAGTAGATCCTTAAGGGAGGTAGAATGTATTATTCAGCCTTTTTTTTTTTTTTTTTTTTTTTTTTTTGAGTTGGAGTCTCACTCTGTCGCCCAGACTGGAGTGTAGTGGCCGCTCCCGGCCACCGCAACCTCGGCCTGCTGGGCTCCAGCGATCCTTCCGCCTCAGCCTTCCAAGTAACCAGAATTACAGGGCATGCGCCACCACACCCAGCTGATTTTTTTATTTATTGTAAAAATGAGGTCTCGCTGCCCAGGCGGGTCTCGAACCCGCGGGCTCAGGCAATTCACTCACCTCAGCCTCCCAAAGGCGCGGGATTACAGGCTGAGCCACCGAGCCCGGCCAGCCTTTTGTTTTTAATGGTAACATCTATCCTAGTGTTAGGTACTGGGCAAACACTCGGCAAATGTGCCCTAAACCAATAAATCAAGTCATATTCCAATTTATTTGTTTTCCTGCTGGTTTTACTTATGAAACTTTCTGAACTAAAAAGTATCTTATTTGTCACATTGCTCCAACAAAACTACAAGACTTGGGCCTATTTTAGATACTCATTAGAAATCTATTCAATTGTTTTTATGTGGCATGTATAAATGTGTGAGAATAATTCATGAATAAGCAATGATGATTATCAATTGATTATTAATAGATTGTAACCTAGCTCTGTAAATCATTGTTACAG
>NW_007189612.1:0-1206 GCF_000164805.1 Carlito syrichta
CCTCATGACTAATGATGTTGAGCATCTTTCATGTGCTTATTGGCCATTTGTATATCATGTTTGCTATTTTAATGCATAAAAACAAGATGCAAGTTTATAACTATAATACGATCCCAAGATATTTACAAAACACAGAGGGAAAAAAAATCTTCCAAGAAATGTACAAAGATAATGGTGGTGGATGATGTTGGATAATAGGATGATGATTGATTTTTTATTTTCTTTTTAATCCCCTCTGTAGCTCCCACATGTCAGCAGCGAGTATGAATTAGTTTCAAGATCCAAGGCTTAAGGCAGGCATGATTGACTTTTGAACAGGCATGCACTTTGATATCCATCTAAGCAGGAAGGCACCAGGCAGCTGGACATCATGGCCACAGTGTCACCTTGGGCCTCAAAATGCTGCGTCCCCTTTCCCTAAGGTCCTCATGACTGAGAGGAGAGTATCCAGCAGCACCACCAGCACAGGTGAGAGATGTCCGGTCCCCTCTTGCCAGTGAAGAAGGAAGGAAACCTGGTCCAGGCAGGCTGTGGAAGAGAAGTTAGATTCTTCACGCAGAGGAGAGAGTCACTCTTCATGGAGTCACAGAGATGGGAGGAACCAGGCAAGGGCAACTAGCCCAAGTGGGCAAGGCTAGAGGGGGAGATTTGGACTCCCAGGACAATGGGGTAAAAGAAGAGATGGCAGGGAAGGTTGGTGTAGTGAGAGAGGGCTTCCTGGAGGTGGAAGAACTGAGTTCTGCAGGACAGATCTGCTGTGGACAGACCAAGAAGGGGAGAGATTGCATTATGACTTGCGTAATGTTCATTGCTGTCTGTTCAGTGTGTAAAATCTCCCTCCACCCCCATCAATCAGCAAACAGCTCCCTGTGGACAGTGCCCAGGTCTCCTCCTCCCTCCTGCCAAAAAGGAGGGTGGGAGAGGGATGGATCGTGCCGCTGTTTTCCATTAACGGGGCCTCACTTGACTGGGGGCAGCAGGCAGCAGGCTGGGGCCCAGAAGGGCAAACCATGGGGAAGACACAAGGGAAAGTCCTGGGGCCAAGGCATCCCCACGCCAGAAGAAAACTGGGAGAGAGACTCAAACAGCTTCCAGAAGAACTCCAAAAGGCTAACAGGCACAAGAAGAGACACTCAGCTCATTATTGAAGGGGAGATGCAAATCATGACCGGGATGTGACAGCGCTGTCACCCATCTGTCTTGCAA
>NW_007189613.1:0-3203 GCF_000164805.1 Carlito syrichta
AGAGACACTGAAACAGCTTCCAGAAGAACTCCAAAAGGCTAACAGGCACAAGAAGAGACACTCAGCTCATTAGTGAAGGGGAGATGCAAATCAGGACCCGGGATGTGACAGCGCTGTCACCCATCTGTCTTGCAAACACCCAAAGCTGGGTCATGTCAAGTGCTGTGGGGCTGTGGGGCTCTGGGGGCCTCAAGGGGCCCTAGTGTGGGGGGTTTCAGAGGCTGCTGGGTGGGGAATACAGATGTGTGGGCAGCCATCTGTCACCCCTCAGTCACATCAGAAAGGGACACAGCTAGTATCTCAGCCCCATTCCCCCCCCCCAAAGTGAGCCTCTGTGACAGACTAACTAACACAAATTCAGGAGGTGGAGAGACATCAATGTTCCCCTGGAGGGCAGGGGAGACAGGACAGGATGGGACCACGTGGGCGAAGACACCATGTGACACCACATGCAGCCAAAACGATGAACCAGACACACACTCCAGAACACAGAGGATCTCTAAGGGCACAGTGCCATGGAGAAGTCAGATGCAGGACAGGGCATGTAGCCAATAGCATTCATGTCAGTGACAAACACAGGCACACGAAATGCCACCTATTTTGAGAGGATAAAAAAACAGTCACATTACATACTTTGGCTCATTTGCCTGTGGACAGAAGGAGCAGGGGTGGGGACAAAAGAGGGTTTGTTTTACACATGAATAAAACAGGAGTGGCCTGGTGCAGACAAGGAGTTACAATGTAGCACGAACCAAGGGATGATGTCCATTAAATAAAGGGTGTGGACACGCTCCCCCCGCCAGAGGCACATATATTCATTCCAGTGTCAATTCATTCACAAGTTTTTTGGCTCCTCGGAACCTTGGACTAGAGCCCCCAGACCCCAGGAGGTGATGAGAAGGGACACAGAGGACCAAGGATGTCCAAGGTGGGCATACCGGGATCTACGGAAAGGGTCAGAAGCAGAGGCGGGAGGAAGGGTTACCCCTGCCCAGGGTTGGGCAGCAGCTGGGTGGGGTGTGGCCTGAAGGTTCTCAGGGACACTTTGTGCCTCAGGAGAGGGGGCGAACCCACTGCAGCTGCCCCCAGTCAGGTGTGGGTTCCGGTTGCCTGAAGGGGCCAGCCTAGCACATAGACATCAGCACCTTTGCCCTCAAGCAGGAAGACATGGTCCACTTAGTGCGGGTTCTCCGGGCTGGCAGAAGTTCAGGGTCATGGCCATGCCACTTCCGTGAGATCTCAGGCCTCACATTCGGGGACAAGAGAGGGAATGTTAGGAAGGTCCACTATGGCTTTGCTACCCAACCCCCATGAAACTGAGCATGCAGAGAGACGCCATGTAGGAGAAACAGAGACACAGCAGGAAAAGCCAGGATTGGCCACAGACACTGCTAAGTACTACCTCTGGAGGATACTACTTCCTCCTTCCTGTATCTCACCATTGCCTTAGCTCCTTTTTCTGCCTTTTAGCATTGCCTGTCTGTTCCAAGTGAAAAACATTTGCAAGTGTTTTCTTGAGTTCCTGGCTGAATAACTAGCCTGACTCCTTGAATCACTTAGACCCTTCTCTGGGGCTTGATTTTGTGAGCACGACTTGGGCCACTGGGAATTTGTCCAGAGGGCATGACCCAAAGGGAGAGAGGACTCTGCACTCTGAGGGGCTGCAGGAACAGATGGTATCTGAAAAAGTAGCCTGCAGTGGAGCAGAAGGGTGGGATAGTTGAGGGGGCAGGGCTGTTTGTATTGTTCCATGTCCAAGGTCAGGGGCAGAGGGAGCTGAGAGATGGGCCCACCTAACAGAGCTGAACTGGGGCTGTGGTGAAAAAGAAAAGGAGATAGATTTCTGTTCCACATAAAGATGATTTTCCCACAGGTACCAAACAACAGAAAGAGCTATCATAAAGCTAGTAAGCTCCCCATTCCCAGAGGTATGTAACCATCTGGTCTCCAACACTGCTTCCTGAGACAGATTCCTTTACAACTCTCCATGGAAACGCCTTTGCCAGACACGACCTGCCTCTGTGGTCCTCCCAGGGGCCCCCAGGGCCCATGACCTGCTCACCCAGACTGCATTCCTGACACATGATAAGGCTGTGTGAGACTCTAAGGAGCTGGACTGGGAGGGACTGGGGTCAGAGGGGAAGGCACAGTCCGGACAGAGGTAGCAGGGGAGAGGGAAGCGATAGTCCACAACTAGGGCACAGGGCACTGGCTGCTGGGATCCCACAGAACGCAGAGCCCGTGGTGAATTCATGGCCACCAAAGGAAGCCCATGGCCCTACCGTGCAGAGGTGGCCAGTGAGTTTGGGGCACTGAGCTGAAATCTCCCTCCTCACTCCCCAGAGCAATACCCTCCTGAGGGGAAGACGCGGTGTCCTCTGTGCAGACTCCACTTGGCACCTGCATCTGCCCTCTGCCCATGTCCTGCAGGTGCAGCAGCCCCATCCATTCTGTCTATTCACGTCAGTCTCCCCTCCTGCCCTCTCTCTGTGCCTCTCTCTTCTAGGTGCTCTCTGTTTCCCTAACTCTGTGTGGGATCTGCCTCCCTGTCTCTGCATCTGACTCTGTGTTCTTAGTTCCTTGTGTGTCTACCTTTGACTTTCATGGCTTCTCTGTTTCTGTTCTCTCTAATATCTGTCCCTCAGCTAACATGCTCCCTCTCCCACTCTCCCTTTTGTTCAATTTAAGGAATACCAAATTGGGGGATCCCCTTAGACACCTTACCCCAATGCCTCTCCTGACCCCCAAAGGCCTCCTCCACTTCCAGGTGTACGGACAGTAGAACTTGGCTTGGCTCAGAGGAGGGATGGATAAAAGATGTTTACCGGAAGCATTCAGGTTCAAATTGATCCAGGAACTCAGGGCAGATTTTCACAAAGGATAACCTGAGTCAAGGTATGTGGCCTGAACTGGGATTTACAGGGCCTGGGCATGAGAGGAGGGGAGGGGCTTAGGACTAGCGGGAGGGGGGCTGGAAGAACAAGTACTAGTCGAGAGCACATACCTCTTGGTTGAGAAAACAGTAGAGGATGGCCACAACGAAGCCCTGTGGAGCAAAGAGCAAGAGCCCCATCAGAGCACTTTGGCCCAACACCAACGTGTCCTCAGTCTTTCTATCTCTTCCCCACCCAACCCCAGGCTATGGCTTGGGCCAGGTGTGTGTGAAAAGGAAATTTAGATGCATTTATAATTTACTATGTGCC
>NW_007189614.1:0-893 GCF_000164805.1 Carlito syrichta
AAAAAAAATTAAATTTCACTCCTGTGGGAAACTGCCTTAAAAAATGTTCCCACTGAGTCCTTTAATGGACACTCTTGTGTTTCATATCTCTCATAAAAGATCTTGTTCATTCACTCAACATATTTATTGAACATCTACCATGTACCAGTTTCTCTCCCTTCCAGGCGTTGAAGTTACAAGAATGGTTCTTGCTGTCCTGGAGGGTATATTCTAGTGAGGAAGACTGAATCTGAGCAAGATAAAATTATTTTTCAAGTCTCTAAAAAGATGAACAGGGTGTTATTATGAAGATTAATATGATGTGAGTTAAGAAAATAACTGTTAAGAAGAAGGCCTGGCATTGCTAGAGTCTGGCGTGGCCGTGTGCTCTTTGAGTATTGGCTGTCGCCATGCTTCCTGGCTTTGGTCCCCCTTCCCCATCTTGGGGAGCTGAATCTTCTCTTTTCCTTCTCATTCTCTCTCTAATTTATTTTTAAATAACTTTTCTTTCTTAATCTTTTTGTGTGTCGCAATTATTTGCTATTTACTCGGATCTCTGGGTTGCTGGCACACACCTCTGGTTTGCCAGTCCCGCCAGTGCTGCGCGACTCCCTGCATCTCTCGAACCTCCCCCGGTCCGCCCGTACCCTAATATTTTGGGAGGTTCCGCCGAGACATGCGAGATATCTCTCTCTTTCTTTCTCTCTCTATTTCCTAACTGGTGGCCCTCTGTGGACTGTGTTGGAAACTAGTGGCAATTGAAGGCTCTAGCTGAGGCTACACTTCAGCGTGCAGCTCCAGGGAAAGACATCAGACAGCTGTGGGCTGACTGGGCGAGGCACTAAGGTTAAATATTTGCTTCCTTCTAGCCAAGATTTCGGGGTTTCCCCGTGGACCGAGCTGCATCTCAGAGG
>NW_007189615.1:0-841 GCF_000164805.1 Carlito syrichta
TTCCTTCTCTTCTCTCTCTAATTTATTTTTAAATAACTTTTCTTTTTTAATCTTTTTGTGTGTCGCAATTATTTGCTATTTACTCGGATCTCTGGGTTGCCGGCACACACCTCTGGTTTGCCAGTCCCGCCAGTGCTGCGCGACTCCCTGCATCTCTCGAACCTCACCCGGTCCGCCCGTACCCTAATATTTTGGGAGGTTCCGCCGAGACATGCGAGATATCTCTCTCTTTCTCTCTCTCTCTATTTCCTAACTGGTGGCCCTCTGTGGACTGTGTTGGAAACTAGTGGCAATTGAAGGCTCTAGCTGAGGCTACACTTCAGCGTGCAGCTCCAGGGAAAGACATCAGACAGCTGTGGGCTGACTGGGCGAGGCACTAAGGTTAAATATTTGCTTCCTTCTAGCCAAGATTTCGGGGTTCCCCCGTGGACCGAGCTGCATCTCAGAGGACAACTGACGGTCTCTGCCTAGGGCTACTCCCTAGGGAGGCAAGAAAGTCCCCAAAGGAAAGTTCGAACCGCCAGAGCCTGTAAGGGTGGGAGACAAAGTGCTTGGTTTCTTTGCTCTTTTCCTCTCTGACTGGCGAAGTAACTCCACGAAGGACCTTGAAACTCCAACAGCTACGTTATGCCTTTCTGCGCCTTTGGTGAGTCATCCCCTTTTATTTTTCATCCACACACACATATTTGAATGTACGCTCTTGGACCGCCCTTTGTTCGGATGGCTTTCTGGGTCTCTCGGGTTTCCGGTTCTGTCTTGAAGACTCCTAGCAAGGGTCGGGGACCTGGTACCTGCTCAAGTCCTGGTACCAGGCCTTCCAAGACTCAAAAAACAACAACTC
>NW_007189616.1:0-323 GCF_000164805.1 Carlito syrichta
CATTAGATCCAATTGCGGTCCTTCACATTCCACTCCCTTACAATCTTCTTCATTCCCTTCCTCTTCTTATATTCCATTTCTGTTCATTCTTTCCACGTTCTGCATTCCATGCCTTCCTATTCTCTCCATTCCATTCGTTTGTATTCCATTCCTTTATATTGCATTCCATCTTATTAAATTCCCTTTCATTTCTTACCTTTGGATACCTCTCCATTCCATTCCATTCCTCTCCATTCCATTCTTCTTCATTCCGTTCCACTCCGCTCTATTCTATTTCTCTACATTCCTTTCCATTCCATTTCTTTCCACTCCATTCCTCTCCA
>NW_007189617.1:0-403 GCF_000164805.1 Carlito syrichta
TTTTCCCATGACTAGGGCTTTAGTGAGGGCGATGAGCTCAGCTCGCTGTGCCGAGGTTCCGGCCGCAAGTGGCGCTGCCCATAAGGTCTCAGTCTCTGTAGTCACTGCTGCCCCAGCATACCTGGTTCCGCCCCGCACGAAGCTGCTGCCGTCTGTGTACCAGGTTTCTTCGGCGTTGGTTAGGGGCCGGTCCCGGAGGTCTTCCCGTATTCCGTGGACCTGCGCCAGGATGTCCTGGCAGTCGTGCAGGGGGCCTTCCCCATCTGGGTCGGGTAGCAGGGTGGCTGGATTTAGAGTAGCTGGAGCCTGAAACAAGATTCTGGCTGGGTTTAAAAGGAGACTATGATAATGAGTTAGCTGGGCATTACTTATCCATCTGTCGGGTGGTTGTTTTAGAACTCCC
>NW_007189618.1:0-323 GCF_000164805.1 Carlito syrichta
GGACTTAACTAGGTGACTTAACTAGATAGCAATCCGGCTAGCCAGCTCACTTAACTAGCAAGCCACCTAGGTAGCCAGCCGGATAGCAAGCTCACTTAGCTTGCTCAATTACTAGCTAGCCAATCGGCTAGCCAGCTGACTTAATCACCTAGCTACCTACCTACCTAGGTGACTAGCCAGCCTACTTAACTACCTGCCTCAATAAACTAATCAGCTGGCTAGCTAGCTGATGAAACTAGCGAGATACCTATCTAGCCAGTTGACTAGCCACTTGAATTAACTAGCTGTCCTAACCAGCTAGCCAGCTGGCTAGCCAGCTGACT
>NW_007189619.1:0-721 GCF_000164805.1 Carlito syrichta
GCCAGCTGAGTTAACTAACTGAAATAACTAGGGAGCAAGCTGGCTACCAATCTGACGTAAACAGCTTTTTAACTAGCTAGCCAGGTGGCTAGATGACTGACTTCAACAGCTGACTTAACTAGCTAGATAGCTGGTTAATCAGCTGGCTAAACTAGCTGACTTTACTAGCTGGCCAGTTGGCTAGCCAGATGACTTAATTGCCTAGCTACCTAGGTAGCCAGCAGCCTAGCAGGCTGACTTAATTAGCTGAATTAGCGAAGTATCCAGCTGGCTAGCCAGCAGACTTAACTAGCTACCTACCTAGCTAGACAGCTTGATAGCTGACTTAACTGTTGACATAACTAGATAGCCTGATGCCTAGGCAGCACACTTAACTAGCTACCTACCTACATAGAACTCTGGCTTGCCTACTAATTAACTACCTCATTACCTAGCTAACATGCTGGCCAATGTGCTGTCCTAACTGCATGACAACTAGCTAGGCAGCTGGCTAGCCAGCTGATTTAACAAGCTAGGTACCCTGCTAGGTAGCTGGCTAGACAGCTGACTTACCTAGCTGACTTAAGGTAGAAAGCTGGCTAGCCACCTCACTTAACTTGCTAGCTATCTATGTAGCCAGCAGGCTAGCCATCTGACTTAACTAACTGACTAAAACAACTATCCTGCTGGCTAGCAAGCTGACTTATCTAGCTAGTTACCTACCTAGCCAGCTGGCTAGACA
>NW_007189620.1:0-340 GCF_000164805.1 Carlito syrichta
AGCTAGATAGACAGCAAGCTAGTCAGCTAGCTAGTTATGTCAGCTAGCAAATCAGCTAATTACTTAGCTAACTAATTGGCTAGCCACTCAACCAGCTGATCAGATAAGTAATGGGCTCACTCGCTTTCCATCATGTCAGCTAACTAGTCGGCTCACTCACCTGCCAACCGGTCAGCAAATTAGTCTGCTCGTTCCCCTGCTAACAGGTGAATTATTTGTTGGCTCACTCACAGTCCAATACATTAGCTAACTAGTTGGCTTGCTCGCCAGCCAACTTGTTAATTTAGCTCACCGGTCTGCTAACTTGCTGGCTGACTAGTTAAGGCAGCTCACCCATCAG
>NW_007189621.1:0-721 GCF_000164805.1 Carlito syrichta
GATCAGATAAGTAATGGACTCACTCGCTTTCCATCATGTCAGCTAACTAGTCGGCTCACTCACCTGCCAATTGGTCAGCAAATTAGTCTGCTCGTTCCCCTGCTAACAGGTGAATTATTTGTTGGCTCACTCGCAGTCCAATACATTAGCTAACTAGTTGGCTTGCTCGCCAGCCAACTTGTTAATTTAGCTAACCGGTCTGCTAACTTGCTGGCTGACTAGTTAAGGCAGCTCACCCATCAGCTCACTTGACAGCTGACTAGTTAAGTCGGCTTACTGGTCGGCTCAATCACTGGTTGACTAGATAAGTCTTCTGACCATTCAGCTCACTCACCACCCAACTAAATTCAGCTGACCAGTCAGCTCACTCACCAGCAGAATAGCTAAGACAGCTGACCAGTCACCTAACTCACTGGCTGACTAGTTAATTCAGCTGACCAGTCAGCTCACTCGCCGGTCAACTAGTTAATTCAGGTGATCTATCAGCTAACTCGCTGGCCAACCAGTTAAGTCAGCTAAGCGGTCGGCCGACTAGCCAGTCAACTAGTTATTTATCTAACCAATCAGTTGACTAGTCGACCACCTTGAAAGCTGAGAAGTTAGCTCAGCTAACTAGTCAGCCAAATCTTTAGGCCAGGCAACTAGTCAGCCAAATAGTCAGCTGACTAGTTAGGTCATGAAACCTGTCAGCCAATTAGTTAAACGTGCTAGCTAGTTGGCC
>NW_007189622.1:0-503 GCF_000164805.1 Carlito syrichta
AAGCGGTCGGCCGACTAGCCAGTCAACTAGTTATTTATCTAACCAATCAGTTGACTAGTCGACCACCTTGAAAGCTGAGAAGTTAGCTCAGCTAACTAGTCAGCCAAATCTTTAGGCCAGGCAACTAGTCAGCCAAATAGTCAGCTGACTAGTTAGGTCATGAAACCTGTCAGCCAATTAGTTAAACGTGCTAGCTAGTTGGCCAACTCGTTTTCCCAGCTAACTACTCGGCCGACTAGTGGGCCACCTTGTTAAGCCTGCTAACAATTTGGCCGAGTAGTCAGCCAATATGTAAATGAGCTAACTAGGCAGCTGGCTCATCAGCCAACAAGTAAAGTCACCTAGCTAACTTGTTAACTAAGTAGTTATGTTAGCTAGTTAAATAGTTTACCAACTAGTTAAAACAGTTAACTAACTGGTTAATCAACTCATTAAGTCAGCTAGTTATCTTGTTGGACTACTAGTAAAGTCATCTTGTTATCTTGCTGGACAACTAGTTAAGT
>NW_007189623.1:0-366 GCF_000164805.1 Carlito syrichta
AGCTGACTTATTTAGCTAGCCAGCTGGCTAACCACCTGACTTAACTATCTCACTACCTAGCTAGTCTGCTATCAAGTCACCTGACATAACTAGCTGACTTACATAGCTGGCCTGATTGTTAGTCAGTTGAATTAACTAGCTTGCTATATAGCTAGCCAGCTGGCTAGCCAGCTAGTTAGCTGAGCTAACACGTCAGCTGACAAGTTAGCCAACTAGACTGCCATTTTTTTAGCTGATTTTACTAGTTGGCCAGCTAGGCAGCCGCCCAGTTTGCTGACTTAAATAGTCGGCTGGTAAGTGAGCCGAGAGGTGAGCTGACTTTACAGGGTGACTTATCTATCTAGTCAGTGTGATAGACAACTGAAT
>NW_007189624.1:0-726 GCF_000164805.1 Carlito syrichta
CAACTGACTTAACTAGTTCACTACCAAACTTCATGCTTGCTAGACAGTTGACTAAACTTGTGGACTTAACTAGCAGCTACTTAGCTAGCCAGCTTACTTAAATAGTTAGCTAACTAGCTAGCTGCCTAGCTACACAGATGCCTTAAATAGTTAGCTAACTAGATAGCTGCCTACCTAACAAGCTGACTTAAATATTTAGGTGCCTTGCTATCTAGCTGATCTAACAAGCTAGCTAACTAGTTAGTTTAATCATTACCTAACGTGTTAGCTAGGTGACATAATCATCTGATTTAACTCTTTAGTTAATGACCTGGCTATCTGTTTCAACCAGCTGACTTAACTCCTTAGCTATCTATCTAGCTAGCTGACCATCCAGATGACTTAATTCATTAGCTAACTACCTAGGCAGCCTACTCAACCAGCTGACTCAACCTGTTTACTAACTAGCTAGCTAACTGACTCAACCAGCTGACTTAACCCATTAGTGAACTAGCTATCTAGCTGTCTTATCCAGCTGACTTAATTAGAAAGATGACTTAACTAGCTGAATTAGATAACTGACGTAACTCCTTAGCTAACTGACTTAACTGGCGGGCATAAACTTGTTAGCTTTGATCACTTAACTACCTGAAATAAATAGTTAGGTAACTATTTTAACTAGTCAATAAAGAGCTGACTTACTAATTTGCTAACTAGGTAAGGTAAGCAGAGTTATATAGCTGACTT
>NW_007189625.1:0-561 GCF_000164805.1 Carlito syrichta
CGTAACTAGTGTGCTAGCTGACTTAGCTACCTGACTTAGCTAGCTAGCTAGTTAGCTATCTGACTTAGTTAGCTGTCTTAACTAGCTGGCTTAACTATCTAGCTGCCTAACTAGCTACCTAGCTAGCCAGCTGAGTTAACTAGCTGACTTAACTAGCTAGCTAGCTGGCATATCAATCTGACTTATATAGCTAGTTTCCTAGCTAGCCAGCTAAATTAAAAATCTGAAATAACTCGGTAGCCAGATGGATAGACATTTGATTTAACTAGCTTCTTAAATAGTTAACCAACTGGATAGCCAACTGACTTAATGAATTGATTTAACATGCTAGCCAGCTGTTTGCCAGCTGAATTAACTAGCTGACTTAAGCAGATAGCTGGCTAGACATCACACCTAACTAGCTGGCAACCTCTCTAGCCATCTGGCTAGCCAGTTGACTTACATAGCTGACATTAGCTAGTAAGATGGCTAGCCAGCTCACTTAACTAGCGAGTTACCTACCTAGCCAGCAGGTGAGCCAGCTACATAACTAGCTGACTTTAACAGCTAGCCTGCTGGCAA
>NW_007189626.1:0-327 GCF_000164805.1 Carlito syrichta
CCATTCCTTTCCTGTCCATTCCATTCCTCTCTATTCATATTTCTTCCATTCCATTGCACTACACTCCATTCCTTTCCACTCATTCCATTCCATTCTATTCCTGTCCATTCCATTGCACTCCATTACATTCCATTCTATTCCTCTCCATTCCATTCATTTCAACTCCATTCCATTCCACATCACTGCATTCTATTACGTTCCTCTCCATTCCATTCAATTTCATTCCATTCCATTCCTTTCCATTCAATTTCATACCATTCCATTCCTTTCCATTCAATTTCATTCCATTCCATTCTTTTCCATTCCATTCTAATCCTCTCCATTTCA
>NW_007189627.1:0-438 GCF_000164805.1 Carlito syrichta
TGGAAAGGAATGGAGTGGAATTGAAAGGAATGGAATAGAATGGGGAGGAATGGTATGAAACAGAATGGAATGGAAAGGAGTGGAGTGTAATGGAATGGATTACATTGAAATGTAAAGGAATGTAATGAAGAGGAACGGAATGGAATGGAGAGGAATGGAATGGGGAGGAATGGAATGAAATGGAGTGAAATGGAGAAGAAAGGAATAGGGTAACAGGAATGTAATGTAATGGAAGGGAATGGAGAGCATTTATATTGAACGAAGTGGAATGGACTGGAGTGGAGTGAAATGTAATGGATTGGAGTGAAATGGAAAGGAATGGAATTCAGAGGAAAGGAATGGAATGTAAAGGAATGGAATGGAATGGGAAGGAAAGGAGAGGAATGGAGTGGTACAGAAAGGAAAGGAATATAATAGAATGGAGATCAATGGAATGGA
>NW_007189628.1:0-467 GCF_000164805.1 Carlito syrichta
TATTGAGCAAAGAGGAATGGACTGGAGTGGAGTGAAATGTAATGGATTGAAGTGAAATGGAAAGGAATGGAATTCAGAGGAACGGAATGGAATGTAAAGGAATGGAATGGAATGGGAAGGAAAGGAGAGGAATGGAGTGGTATAGAAAGGAAAGGAATATAATAGAATGGAGATCAATGAAATGGAAAGGAATGAAGAGGAAATGAATGGAGATTAATGGATGAAATGGAATGAAATGGAAAGGAATGGATTGGAATTGAAAGGAATTGAATAGAATGGGGAGGAATGGTAGGAAATGGAATAGAATGGAAAGGAATGGAGTGGAATGGAATGGATTGCAGTGAAATGGAAAGGAATGTAATGAAGAGGAATGGAATGGAATGGAGAGGAATGGCAGGGAATTTAATGGTTAAGAATGGAATAGAGAGGTATGGAATGGAATGGAATGAAGAGGATTGGAAAGGAGA
>NW_007189629.1:0-747 GCF_000164805.1 Carlito syrichta
ATGGATTACAGTGAAATGGAAAGGAATGTAATGAAGAGGAATGGAATGGAATGGAGAGGAATGGAAGGGAATTTAATGGTTAAGAATGGAATAGAAAGGTTTGGAATGGAATGGAATGGAGAGGATTGGAAAGGAGAATGTCGATGGAGTGGAACGGAAAGAAAGGAGAAGAATGGATGGGAGAGGAATGGAATGGAGAGGAATGGAGAGGAGGGAAACAGAGAGGAATGGAGTGGAATGAATTGGAGAGGACTGGAAACCTGAAGAAAGGAATTGAGAGAAATGGAATGGCAAGGAGAAGAATGGAATGGAGAGGAATGGATTGGAATGGAACGGTGAGGAATGGAATGGAGTGGAATGGAATAGAATGGAGAGAAATGCATTGGAGAGTAATGGAGTGAAATAGAATGGAGAGGAATGGAATGGACTGGGTTAGTATGGAATGGAATGGAATGGAATGGAATGGAATGGAAAGGAGAAGAATGGAAACGATTGGAATGTTGAGGAATGGAATGGAATGGGGAGGAATGTCGTGGAAAGAAAAGGAAAAGAGAGGAATGAAATGAAGAGGAATAGCATTAGACGGAATGGAATGGAGAGGAATGGAATGAAAAGGAATGGAATGTAGAGGATTGGAATGGAATGGAAAGAAATGGAATGGAGTGGAATAAAGTGCAATCGAATGGAGTGGAATAGAATGGAGTGGAATGGAATGGAGAGGAATGTAATGGTTTGTAATGGAGATGA
>NW_007189630.1:0-351 GCF_000164805.1 Carlito syrichta
GGCTGACTTAACTGCCTGGCTACCTAGCTAGTCAGATGGATAGCCAGCTGACTTATCTAGATAGCTACCTACGTAGCCTGCTGTATTACCAGCTAACTTAACTACCTAGCTACCTAGTTATCCAGCTTGCTAGTGAGCTAGTGAGCTTGCTAGTGAGCTTGCTAGTGAGCTGACTTAACAAGGTTACTAAACTAGCTAGCTTACTGGCTAGCCAGTTGACATAATTAGCTAGCTAGGCAACTAGGCAGATGGCTAGCCAGCTGAGTTAACTCGCTGACTTAACTAGCTGGCAAGCTGACTTAACTAGCTGAATTAACCAGTTAGCTACCTAGTTAGCCAGCTGGCTTAACT
>NW_007189631.1:0-339 GCF_000164805.1 Carlito syrichta
CCTCTGAGAATGGTGTCACCGTGATTGACCTTCCTCTATGATTTATGTTCCTGTGACAGTGCATCCTCTATATTGGTGCCACATTGACTGACCCTTCTCCATAATTGGCACCCTAGTGACTGTGCCTCCTCTCTGATTGGAGCCCAGTGGCTGATCCTCTTCAAAAATGGTTACCCAAGTGACTAGTCCCCCTCTGTGATGGGTGTTCCACTTTCTGGATCTTCTCCAAACTGGGTGCCCTAATTATTGGTCCTTTTTGATGGGTGTCCCATCGACTGGCTTCTTAATGTGTTCTTCACTGTCTGGGTCTCCCCTGTGACTGGTGTCCCATCGACTGGC
>NW_007189632.1:0-313 GCF_000164805.1 Carlito syrichta
TCTTCAAAAATGGTTACCCAAGTGACTAGTCCCCCTCTGTGATGGGTGTTCCACTTTCTGGATCTTCTCCAAACTGGGTGCCCTAATTATTGGTCCTTTTTGATGGGTGTCCCATCGACTGGCTTCTTAATGTGTTCTTCACTGTCTGGGTCTCCCCTGTGACTGGTGTCCCATCGACTGGCTTTCATACATGATGGATTCCCCAGTGACTAGCCCTCTTCTGTGATGGTTTTCAGATGACTGGGCCTTCTCCACAGTGGGTGCCCCAGTTACTGGTACTCCTCCATAATGGTTGTCCCATCGAGTAGCACTA
>NW_007189633.1:0-718 GCF_000164805.1 Carlito syrichta
GAGGAGGTGGGGCAATAGAAACTCTCACTCTTTGCTGCTGGGACTGAAAATGGTACAGACACTTGGAAGACAGTCTAGCAATTTCTTACAAAACTAACATACTCTTACCATATGATCCAGCAACTTCATTCCCTGATATTTGCTTACATAAGCTGAAAGCTTATGACCACACAAAAACCTGCACATGGGTGTGTATGGAAGATTCATTCATAATTACTAAAACTTGGGAGTAATAAGTGTCCTTCAGTAGGTCAACATTTGAACAAACTGTGGTACATCCAGGCAATGGAATATTATTCGGAGCTTGAAAAGAAATAAGCTATCAATCTGTGAAAAGACATGGGGAAGCTTAAATGCATATTACTGTGAAAGAAGCCAGTCAGAAAAGACTACATACTGTAGCCTTTATGTGACATATTGTCATAATTGCTATGACATTTTGGAAAAGACAGAACTATAGAGACAGTGGCTCCCTGAGATTGGGGGTAGGGAGAGATGATCAGGCAGAGTACAGAAGCCTTGTATGGGAGTGAAGTTATTCTATACAGTACTCCAGTGGTGAACACATGTCATTGTACAGTCATCAAGACCTAGACAATGTACAACATCTACAGTGAACCCTAATGAAAACACAGTGGACTTTTGAGTGATGATGCGTGAATATAGTTTCATCAGTTTCTGATAATGTCCCCAGGTGGTGCAGGATGTTGAAAGTGTC
>NW_007189634.1:0-5573 GCF_000164805.1 Carlito syrichta
TCCAGCCTGGATGATGGAGTTAGACTCCAACTCAAAGGAAAAAGGGAATAAAGGAAAGAAAAGAAGAGCATCCATTTGTGCATGGAGTCGGGATCATCGTACACAGACAGATCATTTGGGAAGGAGGCCCCAGCCTTGGGACTAGAGTTCCCCAAAAATGGTGGATTGGCAGACAATCAGGCTGTAGATTTGGAAAGCCATGGCAGGTGACTGCTGGAGCCTGGGATTTCAAGCCCAGTCTGGGCCATGTAGTGAGTCCTCCCTGGGCCACGTAACGAGACCTCGTCTCTCCCCAGAACACAAACACTCAAGTCGCACGTGGTGTTGAATACATTCCCAGCTACATGGGAGGCAGTGTTCTCCATCCTGGGGCTTGTCTTTGCATGGCCCTCACCGACAGCAAGTGTGAGAACAAGCTGGGCACTGTGGCTCACGGCAGTGTGCCCTACGCCCTTGGTGACCAAGTAGGGAGGCTTCCTGAGCCCCAAGTTGGGAGACCAGCCAGGCGACATGGCCAGAGCTCATCTCGGCGAGAGGTCCCCAAAATCAATTCATTCATGGTGGCCTCCAGAGTCCCAGCTGCTCAGGAACTGAGGCAGGGGGACAGAATGAACTCAGATCAAGGCTTCATTGTGCCACCGCACTCCAGCCTGGCCGACGGAGACTCCTGTGACAAAAATGATGCCTCCCACTTGCATCAAGATGGGTGTCCACAGATCACCAGGGAAAGGTCCTCATGGGTGGGGGATGATGGAGTGATGGGGAGAGGAAGGGGCCCTCTCCATGCCCACAGGAGGCAGAACTGGGCAACTGGAAACTAGGATTGCCACAGCATTGCCGTACTGCCTTGATCACTCTGTGCTCGACAGTTGCCCTAGCTTGAGACCATGTGTTTCATGAGCTCACACGCAAAACCTCTGACCTGGGGAACAGGGCAAGACCACATCTCTACCCTCCATTCCAAATGAACCGGGGGTGGTGGTGCACACCTGTCATTCTGGCTCCTTGGAAGGCTGGGGAAAGGTTTGCTGAAGCCCGGCGGGCCGAGGCTGGAGAGGCTGGGAGTGAGCTACCACCCTCCAGCCTGGTCAATGGAGTGAAACACCGACTCCAAGGAAACAAGGAAAAAAGGAAAAAAAAAACGGGCGAATTTATTTGTGCATGGTTTTGGGATCATCGTGAGCAAACAGAGGTCATTTGGGTAGGAGCCTTGCACCTAGACTTCCTGAAAGATGGTGGATCAGCAGACAATCAGCTATGGCTTTGGGAGGCCGAGGTGGGAAACCATTGGAGCCCGGGAGATCGAGACCAACCTGGGCCACATAGTGAGACCTCGTCACTCCCCAGAATGCAAACACTGAAATCGCGGTTCCCTGCCGCTCTCCTATCCAAGTTGTGAAATGTGCCCCTGGCAGGCCGATCTTACAACTCGGCAAAGAGTACCTTTTGCCAAAAAAGACCAGAGAAACATCCCTCACCTGGGAGCATTTCTTCTTCCTTGCTCCCACTTTTCCCGGCTCTAAAGTAAGTCGCCCTGTGAACACATCCCATGCAGTTGAGAATCTGTATATGAATCTGATGTTTTTGGAGACAGGGTCTGGGTCTGTGACCCAGGCTGGGTCCTGGGTCTTGCCCTGTGAGTTTGAGGTGGCAGACTTTCTGAGCACTGGAGTCAGAGACCATGCAGGGGGCCATGGCCAGACCTCATTTTGGTTAGAGATCCCCAAAATCGAGTCAGGCAAGGTGAACATTGGAGTCCCAGCTGCTCGGGTCTGAGGAGTGAGGACCACCAGAGCCCCACAGGTCGAGGACCCCGGAGCCATGATAATGCCACCGTGCCCAAGCCCATCCAACAGAGAATCCAGTGACAAAAAAGAAGCCTCCCATGTGCATCACGACAGACGTACATGCCCTCCCAGGGAAAGGATATCATGGGGGGGACGATGGAGTGATCAGGAAGGAAGGGGCCCTCCCCCCACCCTAGGTGGCAGGCTGGGTGACCAGAACCTGGGCAGGCCATGCCATTGCTGCACCACCTTGATGGTTCTTTGCCCGATGGCTGCCCTAACATGGGACTGTCTGTTCTGTGACCTCAGACGCGTCTTCTCTATGGGCATGTTTGTGGATGGTGAAGGCAGGTCTTCCAGGACGCTTGGCTGAAAGCAAGGGACAGTCGTGCCCGGTGGCCACCTTCGAAACCTCCCTCGAACGACAGGCTGAAAAATGCCTTTTCCTGTAACCAGGCTCAGTGGCTCAACCTGTAATCCTGCTCCTTTGGGAAGCTGAGATGAGTGGATTGACTGAGCCCATGGGTTCGAGACCCACCTGGGCAGCAAGACCTCATCTCTACAATAAACCAAAAAATCAACTGGGCATGGTAGTGCATGCCTGTAATTCTGTCTACTTGGAAGACCCAGGCAGAAGGATCTCCAGAGCCCAGCAGGTCGAGGCTGTGGTGGTCGGGAGTTGCCACTGCACTCCCGTCTGGGCAACAGAGTGAGACTCCAACTCAAAAAAAAGAAAAAAAGAAAGAAAAATGTCTTTTCCTCTCCCTTCCCTGAGTGCAAATCCTTGCACTGGGTGGCAAGTGTGGTGGTGGTGGTGGTGAATATTATAATTTCGAGTCAGAATTCTGCTCTGTTGCCCAGGCTGGAGTGCAGGGGGCATGCTCAGGGCCAAACAGACTCCACCTGCTAGGCTCATGTGATCCTCCCTGCTTTGTCCCCCTGAGTGGCTGGAACCACAGTCCTGCACCACTACAGCCGGCTAAAATTTGGGATTTTTTTTGACGGCTGAAATGAGGTCTTGCTCAGTGTCATGGGGTGGTCTCAAACCCACAAGCTCTTGCCGTACTCTTGCCTTGGTCTCTGAAGGGCCGGATTGCCAAGTTGAGTCCCTGAGCCTGGCCTATGTTTGTGGTGGTGGTGGTTGGTATTATTATTCTGAGTTGGAGTCCTGCTCTGTCACTGAGTCTGGAGTGCATGGGCCTGCTCTCGCCCACATGGCCTCCACCAGCTGGACTCTGGCTATCCCCCACCTCAGCCTCTGGAGTGACCGGGATGATGGGTACCATGACCCCAAACCTCCGTTTGGATGGGTGTGCAGACGGGGTCTCCCTGCATGACTCGGACTGGCCTTGGGATCCTGGGCTACAGTCATCATCCTGATTTGGCCTCCCAGATTGCTGGGATTCCAAGCTTGTGCCTCCATGCCTGGTCTACTGTTTCATTTATGACAAAGGTTAGAGGCTTGGCTCAAGGGCTCAACTTTGTCATTCAAGAACTTTGGGAGGTCAAGGCCAAAGGCTGACCCAAGTCCTCAGGTCTGAGACACACCCAGACAACTCCGCAGGACCTCGTCTCTACACTCCATCCCAAATGAACTGGGCATGGTGGCAAAAGCCTATCATTCTGGCTCCTTGGAAGGATGGTGAGGGAAAGTCTCACCGGAGCTTGGTGGCCCGAATCTGCAGTGGTCATGAGCAAGCCACTGCCCTCCAGTCTGTGCAATGGAGTGAAACTCTGACTCAAAAAGAAAAAAGAAATAAAAGAAGAGCATTCATTTTTGTATGGAGCTGGGATCATCTTGAACAGACAGAGATCATTGGGGAATGAGGCCACAACCTTAGGTATAGAATTCCCAAAAGACAATGGATCAGCAGACATACTGAATAGGGTGTGGCTTTGGGAGGGTGAGGCAGGGATCGCTGGAGACTGGGTGTTAGGGACCAGCCTGGGCCACAAAGCGAGACCTCGTTGCTCCCCAGAATGCAAAACTTCTCGTCTTGCATGGTGGTGTGTGCAGTCCCAGCTGCACAGGATACAGAGGCCTCTGTCCCAGGATGTCCCTTTGCATTGCCCTGCTGATAGCACGTGTGAGTCCAGGTCGGGCACTGTGGTGCATGGCCACCAGCCCTGTGCCCTGGGAAGCCGATTCAGGAGACTGCCTGAGTCCTGGGTTCGGAGACCAGCCCAGGCTACATTGCCAGACCTCATCTCAGTGAGAGGTCCCTGATATTGAGTCAGGCGTGGTGGTCCACAGAGACCTGGATGCTCAGGGGCCGAGTTGGCAGGACCTCCTGGGCCCCTCAGGTTGAAGCCCTGGCTCAAGGTTTGAGACCAGCCCGGGACACTGGACGATACCTTTTCTCGGCCATCAAAAATAAATCCAAAGATTGTAGGAAGCCACAATCATGCCGCTGCACCCCATCACAATCGACAGAGTCACCAGTGACAAAAAAGATGTCTCCCACGTGTGTCACAACAGGCGTCCACGGGTCCCCAGGGAAAGGTCTGTGTGGCAGGGGACGATGGAGTGATCAGGAGATGAAGGGGGCTTCTCCCTGCCCAAAGTTTGCAGAACCAGACAAATGGACCCTGAACTGGCTGCGGTGTTGCCAGACCACCTTGATTGCTTTGTGCCCTATGGTCAACCTAGCTCATGCCCATCTGTTCCATGAGCTTACACTAGTCTTTGCCAGGGAGCACAACTCTGGAGGCTGGAGGCAGGCCTTCTGTGATGGGTGGCTGAAGGCTGAAGACGCCATTGTGGCCACCCCTTCACCCACCTCGATCCCAAAGGTAGACCCACTCAATCTTCCCATTGGTTCCCTCGTGGAATGGGAGTGTGTGACTCTCAAACCGTCAGGGAGGAATGGCCAGGTGACTCATGTCTGTCTCCTCGGCACTCAGGGAGGCCAACATGGGAAGATGGCTGGAGCCCAGGAGCTGAGACCAGGCACCACGAATGGTTCATCTTTGGATTTATTTTTGATGGCTGAGAAAAGGTATTGTCCAGTGTCCTGGGCTGGTCTCGAACCTGAAGGCTCAGGCCATCCACTCTCCTTGGCCTCTGAAAGGCCTGGATGACAGACCGAGCCCCTGAGCTGGCCTGTTGTTGTTGTGGTGGTGGTGATTAGTATTATTATTCTGAGTGGCACAGAGACCCACTCTCGGCCACTGAGGCCCCCACCGAATGGGCTGTGGTGATCCTCCCACCATGGCCTACTGAGTGGCTGGAATGATAGTCATGCACCACCATGCCTGGCTCATATTTTTGACTTTTTGTAGAGACGAAGTCTCCCCAAGTTTCCTGTGTTGGTCTCAAACCCAGGGGCTCAGGCCATCCTCTTGCTTCCACCTCCCAGAGTGCTGGGATAAGAGGTATGAGCTCCCACACCCTGCCTCCACACCTCTCTCAGGGCCCCACCATGAGGCCTGCTCTCTTCTGAAAACCCAGACACTGGTGGGAGTTTCAGGGTCAGGGGCACGTCTCCACCGGGGCACCCAGCCCTCTACCCACCTACTTCCCCAGGGTGTACCGGCTTGCTTCTCCCAGAAGAGACCTCGTGGAAAGGGAGGTCATGACTCTCAAAACTTGGGGGGGGGCAGGGATGGCCTGGAAACACATGCCTGTCTCCTTGGCACTCGGGGAGGCCAAGATGGGATGATGGCTGGATCTTGGGAGCTCAAGAGCAGGCTGGACACCATAGCTAGTCGCCATCTTGACCTTAAGCAAAACCCTGAAAACCTTGGGTGAGGCTAGGTCTCAGCAGAAGGATCGCCTCTGGCCCA
>NW_007189635.1:0-5577 GCF_000164805.1 Carlito syrichta
TCCAGCCTGGATGATGGAGTTAGACTCCAACTCAAAGGAAAAAGGGAATAAAGGAAAGAAAAGAAGAGCATCCATTTGTGCATGGAGTCGGGATCATCGTACACAGACAGATCATTTGGGAAGGAGGCCCCAGCCTTGGGACTAGAGTTCCCCAAAAATGGTGGATTGGCAGACAATCAGGCTGTAGATTTGGAAAGCCATGGCAGGGAACTGCTGGAGCCTGGGATTTCAAGCCCAGTCTGGGCCATGTAGTGAGTCCTCCCTGGGCCACGTAACGAGACCTCGTCTCTCCCCAGAACACAAACACTCAAGTCGCACGTGGTGTTGAATACATTCCCAGCTACATGGGAGGCAGTGTTCTCCATCCTGGGGCTTGTCTTTGCATGGCCCTCACCGACAGCAAGTGTGAGAAAAAGCTGGGCACTGTGGCTCACGGCAGTGTGCCCTACGCCCTTGGTGACCAAGTAGGGAGGCTTCCTGAGCCCCAAGTTGGGAGACCAGCCAGGCGACATGGCCAGAGCTCATCTCGGCGAGAGGTCCCCAAAATCAATTCATTCATGGTGGCCTCCAGAGTCCCAGCTGCTCAGGAACTGAGGCAGGGGGACAGAATGAACTCAGATCAAGGCTTCATTGTGCCACCGCACTCCAGCCTGGCCGACGGAGACTCCTGTGACAAAAATGATGCCTCCCACTTGCATCAAGATGGGTGTCCACAGATCACCAGGGAAAGGTCCTCATGGGTGGGGGATGATGGAGTGATGGGGAGAGGAAGGGGCCCTCTCCATGCCCACAGGAGGCAGAACTGGGCAACTGGAAACTAGGATTGCCACAGCATTGCCGTACTGCCTTGATCACTCTGTGCTCGACAGTTGCCCTAGCTTGAGACCATGTGTTTCATGAGCTCACACGCAAAACCTCTGACCTGGGGAACAGGGCAAGACCACATCTCTACCCTCCATTCCAAATGAACCGGGGGTGGTGGTGCACACCTGTCATTCTGGCTCCTTGGAAGGCTGGGGAAAGGTTTGCTGAAGCCCGGCGGGCCGAGGCTGGAGAGGCTGGGAGTGAGCTACCACCCTCCAGCCTGGTCAATGGAGTGAAACACCGACTCCAAGGAAACAAGGAAAAAAGGAAAAAAAAAACGGGCGAATTTATTTGTGCATGGTTTTGGGATCATCGTGAGCAAACAGAGGTCATTTGGGTAGGAGCCTTGCACCTAGACTTCCTGAAAGATGGTGGATCAGCAGACAATCAGCTATGGCTTTGGGAGGCCGAGGTGGGAAACCATTGGAGCCCGGGAGATCGAGACCAACCTGGGCCACATAGTGAGACCTCGTCACTCCCCAGAATGCAAACACTGAAATCGCGGTTCCCTGCCGCTCTCCTATCCAAGTTGTGAAATGTGCCCCTGGCAGGCCGATCTTACAACTCGGCAAAGAGTACCTTTTGCCAAAAAAGACCAGAGAAACATCCCTCACCTGGGAGCATTTCTTCTTCCTTGCTCCCACTTTTCCCGGCTCTAAAGTAAGTCGCCCTGTGAACACATCCCATGCAGTTGAGAATCTGTATATGAATCTGATGTTTTTGGAGACAGGGTCTGGGTCTGTGACCCAGGCTGGGTCCTGGGTCTTGCCCTGTGAGTTTGAGGTGGCAGACTTTCTGAGCACTGGAGTCAGAGACCATGCAGGGGGCCATGGCCAGACCTCATTTTGGTTAGAGATCCCCAAAATCGAGTCAGGCAAGGTGAACATTGGAGTCCCAGCTGCTCGGGTCTGAGGAGTGAGGACCACCAGAGCCCCACAGGTCGAGGACCCCGGAGCCATGATAATGCCACCGTGCCCAAGCCCATCCAACAGAGAATCCAGTGACAAAAAAGAAGCCTCCCATGTGCATCACGACAGACGTACATGCCCTCCCAGGGAAAGGATATCATGGGGGGGACGATGGAGTGATCAGGAAGGAAGGGGCCCTCCCCCCACCCTAGGTGGCAGGCTGGGTGACCAGAACCTGGGCAGGCCATGCCATTGCTGCACCACCTTGATGGTTCTTTGCCCGATGGCTGCCCTAACATGGGACTGTCTGTTCTGTGACCTCAGACGCGTCTTCTCTATGGGCATGTTTGTGGATGGTGAAGGCAGGTCTTCCAGGACGCTTGGCTGAAAGCAAGGGACAGTCGTGCCCGGTGGCCACCTTCGAAACCTCCCTCGAACGACAGGCTGAAAAATGCCTTTTCCTGTAACCAGGCTCAGTGGCTCAACCTGTAATCCTGCTCCTTTGGGAAGCTGAGATGAGTGGATTGACTGAGCCCATGGGTTCGAGACCCACCTGGGCAGCAAGACCTCATCTCTACAATAAACCAAAAAATCAGCTGGGCATGGTAGTGCATGCCTGTAATTCTGTCTACTTGGAAGACCCAGGCAGAAGGATCTCCGGAGCCCAGCAGGTCGAGGCTGCGGTGGTCGGGAGTTGCCACTGCACTCCCGTCTGGGCAACAGAGTGAGACTCCAACTCAAAAAAAAGAAAAAAAGAAAGAAAAATGTTTTTCCTCTCCCTTCCCTGAGTGCAAATCCTTGCACTGGGTGGCAAGTGTGGTGGTGGTGGTGGTGGTGAATATTATAATTTCGAGTCAGAATTCTGCTCTGTTGCCCAGGCTGGAGTGCAGGGACATGCTCACGGCCACAACAGACTCCACCTGCTAGGCTCATGTGATCCTCCCGCTTTGTCCCCCTGAGTGGCTGGAACCACAGTCCTGCACCACTACAGCCGGCTAAAATTTGGGATTTTTTTTTTGACGGCTGAAATGAGGTCTCACTCAGTGTCATGGGGTGGTCTCAAACCCACAGGCTCTTGCCGTACTCTTGCCTTGGTCTCTGAAGGGCCGGATTGCCAAGTTGAGTCCCTGAGCCTGGCCTATGTTTGTGGTGGTGGTGGTTGGTATTATTATTCTGAGTTGGAGTCCTGCTCTGTCACTGAGTCTGGAGTGCATGGGCCTGCTCTCGCCCACATGGCCTCCACCAGCTGGACTCTGGCTATCCCCCACCTCAGCCTCTGGAGTGACCGGGATGATGGGTACCATGACCCCAAACCTCCGTTTGGATGGGTGTGCAGACGGGGTCTCCCTGCATGACTCGGACTGGCCTTGGGATCCTGGGCTACAGTCATCATCCTGATTTGGCCTCCCAGATTGCTGGGATTCCAAGCTTGTGCCTCCATGCCTGGTCTACTGTTTCATTTATGACAAAGGTTAGAGGCTTGGCTCAAGGGCTCAACTTTGTCATTCAAGAACTTTGGGAGGTCAAGGCCAAAGGCTGACCCAAGTCCTCAGGTCTGAGACACACCCAGACAACTCCGCAGGACCTCGTCTCTACACTCCATCCCAAATGAACTGGGCATGGTGGCAAAAGCCTATCATTCTGGCTCCTTGGAAGGATGGTGAGGGAAAGTCTCACCGGAGCTTGGTGGCCCGAATCTGCAGTGGTCATGAGCAAGCCACTGCCCTCCAGTCTGTGCAATGGAGTGAAACTCTGACTCAAAAAGAAAAAAGAAATAAAAGAAGAGCATTCATTTTTGTATGGAGCTGGGATCATCTTGAACAGACAGAGATCATTGGGGAATGAGGCCACAACCTTAGGTATAGAATTCCCAAAAGACAATGGATCAGCAGACATACTGAATAGGGTGTGGCTTTGGGAGGGTGAGGCAGGGATCGCTGGAGACTGGGTGTTAGGGACCAGCCTGGGCCACAAAGCGAGACCTCGTTGCTCCCCAGAATGCAAAACTTCTCGTCTTGCATGGTGGTGTGTGCAGTCCCAGCTGCACAGGATACAGAGGCCTCTGTCCCAGGATGTCCCTTTGCATTGCCCTGCTGATAGCACGTGTGAGTCCAGGTCGGGCACTGTGGTGCATGGCCACCAGCCCTGTGCCCTGGGAAGCCGATTCAGGAGACTGCCTGAGTCCTGGGTTCGGAGACCAGCCCAGGCTACATTGCCAGACCTCATCTCAGTGAGAGGTCCCTGATATTGAGTCAGGCGTGGTGGTCCACAGAGACCTGGATGCTCAGGGGCCGAGTTGGCAGGACCTCCTGGGCCCCTCAGGTTGAAGCCCTGGCTCAAGGTTTGAGACCAGCCCGGGACACTGGACGATACCTTTTCTCGGCCATCAAAAATAAATCCAAAGATTGTAGGAAGCCACAATCATGCCGCTGCACCCCATCACAATCGACAGAGTCACCAGTGACAAAAAAGATGTCTCCCACGTGTGTCACAACAGGCGTCCACGGGTCCCCAGGGAAAGGTCTGTGTGGCAGGGGACGATGGAGTGATCAGGAGATGAAGGGGGCTTCTCCCTGCCCAAAGTTTGCAGAACCAGACAAATGGACCCTGAACTGGCTGTGGTGTTGCCAGACCACCTTGATTGCTTTGTGCTCTATGGTCAACCTAGCTCATGCCCATCTGTTCCATGAGCTTACACTAGTCTTTGCCAGGGAGCACAACTCTGGAGGCTGGAGGCAGGCCTTCTGTGATGGGTGGCTGAAGGCTGAAGACGCCATTGTGGCCACCCCTTCACCCACCTCGATCCCAAAGGTAGACCCACTCGATCTTCCCATTGGCTCCCTCGTGGAATGGGAGTGTGTGACTCTCAAACCGTCAGGGAGGAATGGCCAGGTGACTCATGTCTGTCTCCTCGGCACTCAGGGAGGCCAACATGGGAAGATGGCTGGAGCCCAGGAGCTGAGACCAGGCACCACGAATGGTTCATCTTTGGATTTATTTTTGATGGCTGAGAAAAGGTATTGTCCAGTGTCCTGGGCTGGTCTCGAACCTGAAGGCTCAGGCCATCCACTCTCCTTGGCCTCTGAAAGGCCTGGATGACAGACCGAGCCCCTGAGCTGGCCTGTTGTTGTTGTGGTGGTGGTGATTAGTATTATTATTCTGAGTGGCACAGAGACCCACTCTCGGCCACTGAGGCCCCCACCGAATGGGCTGTGGTGATCCTCCCACCATGGCCTACTGAGTGGCTGGAATGATAGTCATGCACCACCATGCCTGGCTCATATTTTTGACTTTTTGTAGAGACGAAGTCTCCCCAAGTTTCCTGTGTTGGTCTCAAACCCAGGGGCTCAGGCCATCCTCTTGCTTCCACCTCCCAGAGTGCTGGGATAAGAGGTATGAGCTCCCACACCCTGCCTCCACACCTCTCTCAGGGCCCCACCATGAGGCCTGCTCTCTTCTGAAAACCCAGACACTGGTGGGAGTTCCAGGCTCAGGGGCATGTCTCCACCGGGGCACCCAGCCCTCTACCCACCTACTTCCCCAGGGTGTACCGGCTTGCTTCTCCCAGAAGAGACCTCGTGGAAAGGGAGGTCATGACTCTCAAAACTTGGGGGGGGGGCAGGGATGGCCTGGAAACACATGCCTGTCTCCTTGGCACTCGGGGAGGCCAAGATGGGATGATGGCTGGATCTTGGGAGCTCAAGAGCAGGCTGGACACCATAGCTAGTCGCCATCTTGACCTTAAGCAAAACCCTGAAAACCTTGGGTGAGGCTAGGTCTCAGCAGAAGGATCGCCTCTGGCCCA
>NW_007189636.1:0-448 GCF_000164805.1 Carlito syrichta
GGCGCTCCTCTGTGATGGTATCTCAGTGAATAGACCTCTTCAATATGGCTGTCTCAGGGATTAGCCACCTTTGTGGTGGGATCTTCAGTGACCATATCTTCTCTCTTAGTTTAATGACTCATTGGCCCTCCTCTGTAATCAGGGCTCCAGTGACTGGCTCTCCCCTATAATCCACACTCCTGAGATTGGAACAAATCTGTATGGGTACCCAAGAGATTGACTCTTCTGTGATGGATGCAACAGAGACTGGTCATCTATTATGTTGGGTACCCCCGTGACTAGGTTTCATCTGTGATCAGTACACCAGTGACTAGTCCTCATTGTGATGGGTGCCCCAGTGACTGCCTAATCCCTGATGGGTGACCCAGTGCCTTGACCTCCTCTTATGAGTGTCCCGATAATTGCCTTTCCACCTAATGGAATCACAGTGATTGGGCCTCCCTTGTGA
>NW_007189637.1:0-665 GCF_000164805.1 Carlito syrichta
CACCAGTGACTAGTCCTCATTGTGATGGGTGCCCCAGTGACTGCCTAATCCCTGATGGGTGACCCAGTGCCTTGACCTCCTCTTATGAGTGTCCCGATAATTGCCTTTCCACCTAATGGAATCACAGTGATTGGGCCTCCCTTGTGATGGGTGCCTGAGTGACCTGCCCTTGTCTGTGTTATGCACTTCATAACTGTGTACAGTATATGAGGGGCTCCCCAGTTACTGAGCCTCCTATAAATGGGTGCCTCATTGACTGTGTCTCCTCTGTAATGAGTGTCCCAGTGACTAGACTTCATTCATAAAGGATTCCTGTCACTAAACGTTCTCTGTATTGGGTGCAACAGTGACATTCTGTCCTCTGCTATGAGCGTCCCAGTAACTGGCTTCACTTTGTGTAGTTGCCCCAGTAACTGAGCCTCCTACATAAATGATGCAAAGAGACTGGAGCTTCTCTGCTATGTGTGCCACAGTGACTAGCCCATATCTGTGATATATCCCAGTTACTAGTCCTCCTCTGTGATGGTTGCCTCAGTAACCGATCCTCCATTGTGATGGGTGCCTCAGTGACAGTCTCTCTTCTTTGAAGGGTGCCTCAGTGACAGGTTCTCTTCTTCGATGGGTGTAGCCTTGACTGACTCTCCTCCTTGATGTATTTCCCAGTC
>NW_007189638.1:0-324 GCF_000164805.1 Carlito syrichta
CATTTCACTTCAATCCATTACATTTCACTCCACTCCAGTCCATTCCTCTTTGCTCAATATAAATACTCTCCATTCCGTTCCATTACATTACATTCCTGTTACCCCTTTACATTCCTCTCCATTTCAATCCTCTCCATTCCATTCCTCTCCATTTTTTTCCATTTCTCCCCATTCCATTCCTCTCCATTCCATTCCTCTTCATTACATTCCTTTGCATTTCACTGTAATCCATTCCATTGCACTCCACTCCTTTCCATTCCATTTCATTTCATACCATTCCTCCCCATTCTATTCCATTCCTTTCAATTCCACTCCATTCCTTTC
>NW_007189639.1:0-712 GCF_000164805.1 Carlito syrichta
AAATAAAAAAATCAGCCGGGCGTGGTAGCGCATGTCTGTAATTCCGGCTACTTGGAAGGCTGAGGCGGAAGGATCGCCGGAGCCCAGCAGGTCGAGGCTGCAGTGGCCGTGAGTACGCTATCGTACTCACCCCTATCATGAAGAGACCTCAGAAAAGCAACAACCTAAACTGTCAGCAACAACATGATATAATTTGGGAATTGCAGGTTGACATGATTACAGTTTTTTTTAAAGTAGTGGCACTCATGAATTCCAAGAAAACTTCCCAAGACCTAACTTTTCATTATTTTATCAGCCTAGCTCAAAGAATCTCTTACTGGAGTGTTCGTGATCATGATGGTTTCATGGTTCCTCAGCTGCCATTGCAAACAGCTTCCATCGCAAACAGCTTCCTATGGTCATAGTCAGTTCTCTCAGGCTTACCAAGTCCTTTGATACCAATAAACATCACTCTTATAGATATCAGAAAGATACGATCCCACTGTGAATTTTGTTTTACAGATCAATTTCTTAGAATTTTAGAGAATCGATTCCCCTAAAGCCTGATAGTTCTATGTGAATTGATAACCAAATTGTTGCTGAGCTGACAATATTGAACGGTAAAACCATAAACTCCAGCAAGATTTTGTATCTTAAGCCGGGCTCGGTGGCTCAGCCTGTAATCCCGCGCCTTTGGGAGGCTGAGGTGAGTGGATTGCCTGAGCCCGCGGGG
>NW_007189640.1:0-495 GCF_000164805.1 Carlito syrichta
TCTCCTTTCAATTCTGTTCCATTCCATTCCACTCCACTCCATTCCCTGCCAATCAATTCCATTCCATTCCACTGTATTCCAATTCACTACTCACCATTTCATTCCAATCCCTTCCGTTCCATTTCATTCCATTTCATTTCATTGTATTCCATTCTTTTCCATTCCATTCCATTCCATTTTCTCCATTCCATTCCATTCCTGTCCATTCCTCACCGTTCATTCCATTCCATCCATTCTATTCCATTCCATACCATTTCATTCCATTCCATTCCTCCCATTTCATTCCTCTCCATTCAATTCTATCTATTTCTTTCCATTTCATTCAATTCCATTCCTCTCCATTCTATTCCATTCCTCTCCATTCCATTCCATTCCTCTCCATTCCATTCTATTCCATTGTTACCCATTCCCTATCACTCCATTTCATTCTATTGTATTACTCTCCATTCCATTCCATTCCATTCTCTCTAGTCCACTCCATTCCATTCCTCTACA
>NW_007189641.1:0-329 GCF_000164805.1 Carlito syrichta
GTAGCTAGCTAGTTAAGTCAGCAAGTTAAGTCAGCTGGCTAGCAAGCTGGCTAGCTAGGTTGCGAGCTAGTTAAGTCAGTTGGGTAGCCAGCTGGCTAGCTGGTTAATTCAGCAAGTTAAGAGAGCTGGCAAGCCAACGGGCAAGGTAGGTAGCTAGCTAATTAAGTCAGCTAGATAACTACCTGGCTAGCTAGTGATGTCGTTAAGTAAGGTCAGCTGGTTAAATCAACCAGTTTAGCCAGCTGTCTATCCAGCTGGCTAGGTAGGTAACTAGCTTGATAAGTCAGCTTGCTAGCCAGCAGGCTAGCTATTGATGTCAGCTAGTTAAG
>NW_007189642.1:0-840 GCF_000164805.1 Carlito syrichta
CCAGCTGGCTAGGTAGGTAACTAGCTTGATAAGTCAGCTTGCTAGCCAGCAGGCTAGCTATTGATGTCAGCTAGTTAAGGCAGCTGGGTAGTTTATTGGCTAGGTAGGTAGCTAGCAAGATAAGTGAACTGGCTTGCCAGCTTGCTAGCTTAAGTCAGTTATGTAAGTCAAGTGGCTAGCCATCTGGATAGATAGGAGGCCAGGTAGTTAATTCAGCTGGATGGCCAGCTGACTAGGTGGTTAAATCAGCTAGTTAAGTGAGTTGGCAACCAGCTAGCTAGCTAGTTAAGTAAGCTCCTTAAGTCAGTTGGCTATCCAGCTTGTTAGCTGGTTAAAAAGCTATTTAAGTCAGATGGCTATCCATTTGGCTAGCTAGATATTTCAGCTAGGTAAGTTAGCTGCCTAGCTAGGAAGCTGGCTATATAATTCCGCTAGTTATGTCAGCTAGCTAGCTAGTTAAGCAATCTAGCTAAGTCAGCTAGTTAAGCCACCTGGCTAGGTATGTAGCTAGCTGGTTAAGTCAGCTAGTTAAGTCAGCTTGCTTGCTAGTTAAGTCAGCGAGTGAAGTCAGCTAGTCTGCCAGCTGGATAGCTCTGTAGCTAGTTAGTTACGTCACCTGACCAGCCAGTTTACTACCTAGTTAAATAACCTAGTTAACTCAGCATACTAGCCAGATGGTTAGCTAGGTAGCTAGGCTGTTAAGTCAGCTGAAAAGTCAGCGGGTTACATAGGTTGCTAGCTAGTTAACTTAAATGGCTATCCAGCTGGCTAGCTAGGTATCTAGGCGGTTAAGTCAGCATGCTAGCCAGCTGGCTAGCTAGCTATGTCAACTAGTTAAGT
>NW_007189643.1:0-479 GCF_000164805.1 Carlito syrichta
CTTAACTAGCTGACTTAACTAACTAGCCAGCTTACTTAACTAACTGAATTTACTAGCTAGCTACCTAACTAGCCAGCTGAATTTACTGGTTGAAATTACTAGTTATCTACCTAAGTAGATATCTACCTAGCTAGTTGACTTAACTAGCTAGCTACCTGACATAACTAGCTGACTTAACTTGTTACCTACCTAGCTAGCCAGCTGACTTAACTAGCTGAAATAACTCACTAACCAGCTGTATAGCCATCTGATTAACTAGCTTTTTAACTAGCTAGCAAGCTGGCTAGACAATTAACTTCATGAGGTGACTCTTCTATGTAGCCAGTTGGCTAGCCAGCTGTATTAACTAGCTAGGTATCCAACTAGGCAGCTGGCTTGCCAGCTGACTTAACTAACTGACTTAACTAGCTAGCCAGCTAACTTAACTAGCTAGGTACCTAGCTCGCTATTGACTTAACTCGCTGACTTAAGTAGTTAGC
>NW_007189644.1:0-428 GCF_000164805.1 Carlito syrichta
CCTTTACATTCCATATCTCTCCTTTCCATTCCACTCTTTATTCCATTTCATTCCTTTTCCCTCAACTATATTCATTTCCATTCCATTCCTCTAAATTTCATTCAATCTATTTCAATTCTTTCCATTCCTTGCCATTGGATTCGTCTACAATTGATTCCATTCCACTCCATTCCATTCCTAACCATTCCATTCCATTCCACTCCATTCCATTCTATTCCTCTCCATTCCATTCCATGGTATACCTTTCCCCTCCATTCCTCTCCATTCATTTCCCATTCATTTCATTCCTATCCATTCAATTCCTCTCCATTCGATTCATCTCCATTCCATTCCTCTTCATTCTGTCCCACTCCATTCCACTCCATTCTTCTCCTTTACTCTCCATTACTCTCCAATCAATTCCATTGCATTCCATTCCTCTCCATTCC
>NW_007189645.1:0-545 GCF_000164805.1 Carlito syrichta
AGGTATACAAACATTGATTATGCAGGTACCCTTGTTGATGAGATATGCCCCTCCCTCCCCCAGCAGTTTCCCTCAGCTGCCAATCCCCTCTACCCCGACAGTTTCCTATTACTGTCAATCACTTTCCTTATAGCATTATAACTGTTCAAAGTCCTCTTAGGAGTGAGAACATATGGAATTCTGTTCTTTGTTTCTGTGATAAATCACTGAGTATGAGCGACTCCAAATCCATCCAGATTGCTGTAAAGTCCATTTATTTGTTGTTCTTTATGGCTGCATAATATTCCATTATATATGTACCTCATTTTTTAAATCCAGTCCAGCTTAGATGGGCAACATGGTTGGTTCCATGTTTTTACTATTGTGAACAGAGCTGCAATAAACATACATGTGCAGGTATCTTCTCTGTGGTGCAGCCAACAGACACATGAAACAGTGCTCAGCCTCACTCATCATCAGAGAAATACAAATCAAAACCACATTGAGATGCCACCTAACCCCTGTAAGAATGGCCATCATTAATAAAACAAACAACAACAGATGCT
>NW_007189646.1:0-771 GCF_000164805.1 Carlito syrichta
CTGCCTCGCTATCTTGCTAGCCAGCTGACTTATACATTTAGCTAACTAGCTAGCTAACTAGCTAACAAGCTCACTTAAATAGTTGGCTGCCTAACTAGCTAGCTGAATTAACATGCTAGCTAACTAATTAGCTTACTCATTTTCTAACATGCTAGCTAGCTGACTTAGTTATCTGGCTTAACTCATTAGCTAACGAGTTTCCTAGGTGGCTAAAGCAGCTGACTTAACTCGTTAGTTAACTAGCTAGCTAGCTGACTCATCCAGCTGACTTAACTCGTTAACTACCTAGCTAGCTATGCTACTCAGTCAGCTGACACAACCCATTTGCTAACTAGCTAGCTAGCTGACTCAATCAGTTGACTTAACCAGTTAGTTAACTAGCTAACTACCTGACTCAACATGCTGACTTAATCTATTAGCTAACTTGCTAGCTAACTGTCTTAACCAGCTGACTTAATTAGAAAGCTGACTTAACTAGCTGAATTAGTTAGGTGACTTAACTACTTAGGTAGCTGACTTAACTGGCCAACTTAGGTAGCTGACTTAACTAGTTGACTAATGAGATAGCTAGCCGACTTAATGAGTTGGTTAATGAGTTAGTGACCTCTTCTAACTAGTTGATAATCAAGTTAAACTACCTGACTTAATTAGTCTAATGAGCTAACTAAGTGACTTAACTTGTTGGCTGATGATTTGTCCCACTAGTCAGCTCTATTAACTACTTGGATGGCTGAAGTGCTTAACTAACTAGTCAGTCAATTAGTAGGCCGA
>NW_007189647.1:0-6871 GCF_000164805.1 Carlito syrichta
AAGCTAAAATATTGGCCGCCTAGTCTGCCAACTGGTCAGCTGACAAGGTAGGTCAGCTAACTTGTGGGCCTATGAGTTAGGTAAGCTAAATAGTTGGCCAACTAGTCACCCCACTAGTTAGGTCAGCAAGCTAGCCAGCCAACTAATTAACTGAGCTAACTTGTGGGCCAACTCATCAGTCAACAAATTAATACAGCTAACTAGTCTGCCAACTAGACAGCTGACTTGTTAAGCTGGTTAACAACTCAGCTGAGTTGACAGCCAACTTGTTAAACCAGATAAGTTGTCGTCCACATTGTCCACTAACATGTTAAGAAACCTAGGTAACTCATTACCCAACTAATTAAGACAGCTAGTTAACTCATTTACCAAATAGTTTAAACAGTTAGCTAACTTGATATCCAAATCATTAAGTCAGCTAGCTAGATCGTTAGCCAAATAGTTAAGTCAGCTAGCTAAGTCAGATTGCTAATTAGCTAGCTAACTATGTCAGCTAGCTAAGACAGCTAGCTCACTAGTTAGCTAACAATTTAAGTCAGTTACATTTGCCTGCTACCTAAATAGTTTGCAAACTACTTAAGTCAGTTAGTTATTCAGCAAGCTAAATAGTTAGCTCATTATTTAATACAGGTAGTTAAGTCAGCTAGCTAACTAGTTAAGTCAACCAGTTAAGTCAGCTAGCTAAGTCGTTAAGTCAGCTAGCTAAGTCAGCTAGTAAGACAGCTACTTAATATAGTCAGCTTGTTAAGACAGCTAGCTAGGTAGATAGCTAATGGGTTAAGTCAGCAGGTTGAGTCAGGTAGATAGCTAGTTAACTAAGGGGTTAAGACACCTGGTTGAGTCAGCAACCTAGCTAGTAAGCAAATGGGTTCAGTCAGCTGTTTGAGTAGGCTATCTAGCTAGTTGGTTAACCACTTAAGTCAGCTGGATTAGTCAGGTAGCTAGCTAGTTAGCTAACAAGTAAAGTCAACTGGTTGAGTCAGCTGGATAGCTCATTATCTAACGAGTTAAGTCAGATGATTAAGTCAGCTAGCTAGAATGTTAGATAATGAGTATGCTAACTACTAGCCATCTGGCTAACTCAGCTAGCTAGCTGGGCAGCTAACTATTTAAGTCAGCTTGTTAGCTAGGTAGCTACGTAGTTAGCTAATTTCTTAAGTCAGCTGGCTAGCTAGGTAGTTAGCAAGTTAGCTAACTATTTAAGTCAGCTGAGTAGCTAGGTTGTTAGCTTAAGTCAGCTAGTTTAGTTAGCTGGCTAGCCAACTGGCTAGCTACATAGTGAGCCAGTTAAGTCAGTTGGCTATTCAGCTGGCTAGCTGGTTAATTCAGCTTGTTAAGACAGCTGGCAAGCCAACCTGATAATGAAGTTAGCTAGCTAGTTACGTCAGCTAGATAGGTACCTGGCTAGTTAGTGATGTCAGTGAGTTAAATCAGCTGGGTAGCCAACTGGGTAGGTGGTTAAGTCAGTTAGTTTAGTCAGCTGTCTAGCTAGCTGGCTAGGTAGGTAACTAGCTAGATATGTCAGCTTACTAGCCAGCAGGCTAGCTGTTCAAGTCAGCTAGTTAAGTCAGTAAGCTTCCTGCTGGCTAGGTAGGTAGCTAGCTAGTTAAGTGTTCTGGATAGTCAGCTTGCTAGCTAATGTTACCTAGGTAAGTCAGCTGATTGGCCAGGTGGCTAGATAGGTAGCCAGCTATTTAAAACAGCTGTCTCACCAAATGATATGCTGGTTAAGTCAGGTAGTTAAGTCACCTGGCAACCAGCTGGCTAGCAAGTTGTCAGCTCTTTAAGTCAGTTGGCTATCCAGCTGGCTAGCTAGTTAAAAGGTCAGCTAACTGTCTAGCTGTCTAGCCAGCTGAATAAATAGCAAGCTACCTAGCTAGCCAGCGGGCTAGTCAGCTGACTTAACTCAGTGATTTAACTATCTAGCCAACTGGCTATACAGCTGACATAACCAGCTAGTTACCTAGCTAGCAATCTCGCTGGCAAGCTGACTTAACTAGCTGACTTAACTAGTTAGCCTGTTGGCTAGCCAGCTGACTTAATTGCCTAGCTACCTAGCTAGCCAGCAGGCCAGCCAGCTAGCTTAACCAAGTAGCCAGCAGGATAGAGAGCTGACATAACTAGCTAGCTACCTAGCTAGCAAGCTGGCTAGGTAACTGACTTAACTAGTTGACTTAACTAGCTAGCTAGCTGACATATCTAGCTGACTTAACTAGCTAGCTTTGTAACTTGCCAACTGACTTAACTAGCTGAAATAACTGGCTGACCATCTGAAGTATATAACTTTATAACTAGCTACCCAGCTGACTAGACAACTGAATTAATGTGCTGACATAACTAGCTACCCAGCTGGTTAGTCAGCAGAATAAAGTAGCTGATTTAACTAACTGGCCAGCTGTCTAGCCACCTGACTTAATTGCATAGCTACCTAGCTAGTGAGCAGCCTAGCCAGCTGACTTAACTAGCTGACTTAATGATGTAGCCAGCTGGCTATCCAGCAGTCTTAATTAGCTATATACGTAGCTAGACAGTTGACTTAACTAGGTGACATAACTAGATAGCCTAAAGGCTAGACCGCTGACTTAAATAGTTACCTACCTACATAGCCTGCTGACTTGTCAGCTGACTTAACTACTTAACTACCTTGTGATCCTGCTGACCAGCGAACTGACTTAACTAGGTGCCTTAACTATCTAGCCAGCTGTCTAGCCAGCTGACTTAACTAGATAGCTAACCTGAAAGGCAGCTGGCTAGCCAGGTGACTTAACTAACTGACTTAACTAGGTAAACAGCTGGCTTAACTAGCTGACTTAAGTAGCTGGCTACCTAGCTAGCCAGCAGACTTAACTAGCTGGGTTAACTAGCTAGATATGTCACCTAGTTAATTCAGCTGGATAGCCAGATAGCTAGCTCTGAAGCAAGCTAGTTAATTCAACTGACTAGAAAGCATGTCAGCTAGTTAAGACAGCTAATTAAGTTAGCTGGCTAGCCAGCTGTCTATCTAGGTAGTGACCTAGATAAGTCAGTTCGCTAGCCAGTGGGCTAGCTAATTAAGTCAGCTAGTTCAGTAAGTGGGATATCAGTTGGCTAGAGAGGCAGAGAGCTAGATAAGTCAGGTGGCTAGTCAGCTGGATAACTCGTTAATTCAGCTAGTTTAGTCAACTGGCTGGCCAGCTACCTAGCTTGTTAATCAACTAGTTAAGTCAGCTGGCTAAACAGCTGGCTAGCTAGTTAAGTCACCTTGTTAAGTCAGTTGGCTAGCCAGCTCACTAGCTTGTTAAAAAGCTAGTTAAGTCAGATAGGTAGAAAACTGGCTAGCTAGTTATTTCATCTAGTTAAGTCAGCTGGCTAGCTTAGAAGCTAGCTAGCTAAGTCAGCTAGTTATGTCAGCTTGCTGGCTAGATAAGTCTGCTAGATAATTCAGCTAGCTAGCTAAATAACTAGTTAGGTATCTAGCTAGTTATTGCAGCTAGTAAACCAACTGGCTAGCTAGATAGCTAGCTAATTAAGTCAGCTGGCTACCTGGTTAAGTCAGCTAGTTAAACCAGCTGGTGAGCTAGCTGCCTAGCTGGGTATGTAACTAGTTAAGTCAGCTGGCTAGCTAGCTAGTTATGTCACCTAGTTAAGTCGGCTCTCCAGTCAACTGGATAGCTAGGTAGCTAGATAGTTAAGTCGGTTGGCAAGCATGCAGAATACATATGTAGCTAACTAGTTAAGTCATCTGGCTGACCACTTGACTAGCTAGTGATGTCACCTAGTTAAATAAGCTGGGTAGCCAGCTGGCTAACGAGTTAAGTCATCCAGTTAAGTCACCTGGCTAGAGAGCTAGTTAATTCGTAAAGTCTGCTACATAATTCAAGTAGTTATCCATCTGGCTAGCTAGGTAGCTAGCTAGTTATGTCAGGTGGCTAGCCAGCTGGGTAGCTGGTTACGTCAGCCAGTTAAGTCAGCTGGCCAGCAACCTGGCTAGGTAGGTAACTAGCTAATTAAGTCAGTTGGCTAGGGGTCTGGCTTGCTAGTTAAGTCACCGAGTTAAGTGAGCTTTTTAACTGGCTGACGAGCTAGGTGGCTAGGTAGTTAAACCAGCTGGCTAGCCAGTTGGCTATCTAGTTAAATCAGCTAGTTAAATCAGGTGGTTACCAGACTAGCTAGCTAGGTGTCTGATGAGTTAAGCATGCTGGTTAGCAGGCTTGTCAGGTAGGTGGCCAGCTAGCTGGCTGAGCAGCAGGGTGACTGTCTAGTTAAATTGGCTGGCTATCTGCCTTTCAAGCCAGTCGAATGGCTATTTAACCTGACTGGCTAGCCAGCTGGCCAGCCCACTAGCTAGCTAGCCTGCTGTCTAGCCAGCTAGCCAGCCAGGTAGCTAGCTAGTTAATTCAGCTGGCTAGTCATCTATCCAACCATGTAGCTAGCTAATTAAATCAGTTGGCTAGTCAGCTAGCCAGCCAACTATCTCCTCAGCTCGTTAAGACAACTAACTAGCCAGCTAGCTAAATAAGTCAGCCAGTTTGTCAGCTAGCTAGTTAAGTCAGCTAGCCAACTAACTAACCAGTTAGTTTGCTAGTAAAGTCAACTGGCTAGACAGCTAGACAGCTTGTTTTCTAGCTAGTTATGTCAGCTAGATAGCCAGCTAGCTAGTCAGCTAGCTAGTTAAGTCAGCTATTAAATCAGCTAGTTACTTAGCTATCTATTCAGCTAGCAACTCAGCTAGCTGGTCAGCTAATGAGTGGGCTCACCCCTTTCCATCAGTTCAGCTAAATATTCAGCTCCCTCTCCTGCCAACCAGTCTGCAAATGAGTCGGCTTGCTCACCAGCCAACAGGTCAACTAACTTGATGGCTCGCTTGCAAGCCAACAGGTCAGCTAACTAGTGACCTTGCTCGCTAGAGGACTAGATAAGTCAATTGACCAGTTGGCTTGCTCGCCAGCCAACTAGTTTAGGCAGCTCAACTGTTGGTTCACTTTCCGGCCTATAAATTAAGTTGGCTCACTAGTCGGCTCACTCGCTGGATGATTTGTTAATTCTTCTGATCAGTCGCCTCACTTGCCAACTGACTAAATTCAGCTGACCAGTCAGCTCACTCACTGCCGACTAGTTAAGTCAGCTGATTAGTTGACTCACTTCCAGGCCGACTAGTTAAGTCAGCTGAAGAATTGGCTCCCTTGCTGCCTGACTATTTAAATCAGTTGACCAGTCAGTTCACTTGCTGGCTGACTCATTAAGTAAGCTCACATATGGGCTCACTTGCTGGCCGACTTGTTAAGTCAGTTAACTGGTCGGACAACTAGCCAGCAAACTAGTTAAGTCAGCTAACCAATCAGCCGACTAGTAGACCAACTTGTCAACTGACAAGTTAGCACTGCTAACAAGTCGGCCGACAAGTATGGTCAGCAAGGCAACAAGTTAACCTTGCTAACTAGTGGGCAAACTCGTTAGTCAGCTAGTTAAACAAGATAACTAGTCTGACCAATAATCGGCCGACTTGATAAGACAGCTAACAAGTCGGCCGAGTAGTCAGCCAACATGTTAAACCAGGTTAGTAGTCAGCCAACTTAGCCAAAAAGTTAAGTCACCTAGCTAATTCGTTAACCAACTAGTTATGTCAGCTAGTTAACTCGTTTTACAAGTTAAAAGAGTTGGCTCACACATTATCCAACTCGATAAGTCAGCCAGCAATCTTGTTATCCAACTAGTTACAGCTTGATCAGTCATCTAGCTAACTAGCTAGCTAGCTAAGTCAGCTTGCTCACTAGTTAGCTTATTATTTAAGTTAGCTACTTACGTCTGTTACCCAACTAGTTGGCTTATTATTAAATCAGCTAGATATTCAGCTAGTTAAATAGTTAGCTAAATATTGAATTCAAGTACTTAAGTAAGCTAGCTAACTAGTTAAGTCGTCCAGTTAAGTCAACTAGCTAAGTTGTTAAGTAATCTATCTAACTTAGCTAGTTAGGTCAGCTTTCTAATTTAGTCAGCTGGTTAAGACAGCTTGCTAGCTAGTTAGCTAATGGGTTAAGTCAGCAGGTTGAATCAGGTAGTTAGCTAGCTAACTAACAGTTAAGTCAGCTGGTTGAGTCAGCTAGGTAACTAGTTAGCAAATGGGATGAGTTAGCTGGTTGAATAGGATACCTAGCCAGTTAGCTAACGAGTTAAATCAGATGGATGAGTCAGCTAGTTAGCTAGATAGCTAACGAGTTAAGTAAGCTGGTTGAATCAGGTAGTTAGACCCTTAGCTAGGGAGTTAAGTCAGATAATAAAGTCAGCTAGCTAGCACATTAGATAATGTGTAAGCTTACTAGTTAGCTCTCTGGTGAAGTCAGCTAGATAGCTACCAGCCAACTATTTAAGTCAGCTTGTTAGCTAAGTAGATAGCTAGTTAGTTCACTATATAAGTCAGCTGGTTACCCAGTTAGAAAGCTAGTTACCTCACTATTTAAGTCAGCTGGCTACCTAGGTAGCTAGCTAGTTAGCTAACTATTTAAATCATCTGGCTAGCTAGGTTGCTAGATAGTTAAGTCAGCTAGTTAACTCAGCTGGTTAGCCATCTGGCTAGCTAGGTATCGAGATAGTTAAGTCAGCTGGCTTGTCAATTGGCAAACTAGTTAAGTAACCAAGTTAAGTCAGCTCAATAGCCACCTGGTTAGCTAGGTAGCTAAGTAGCTAAGTCAGCAAGCAAACCAGCGGGATACTTAGGTAGCTAGCTAGTTGTCAGCTTGCTAGCCACCTGGCTAGCTAGTGGTTTCAGTTAATAAAGTCGGCTGTGTAGCCTGCTGGCTAACTAGTTAAGTCAGCTAGTTGAGTCAGCTGGATAGACTGCTGGCTAGCTGTTTAAGTCAGCAATTAATTCAAGTGGCTAGCCAAATGGCTAGAT
>NW_007189648.1:0-643 GCF_000164805.1 Carlito syrichta
CACAAATGACCTCTGTTCATGATGATCCCAACTCCATACACAAATGGATGCTCTTCTTTTGGTTCCTTTTTTCCTTTTTATCTTTGAGTCGAGGTCTCACCCATCGCCCAGGCTGGAGGGAGGTGGCCTACTCCGGGCCCACACAGCCTCGGACTGCTGGGCTCAGGCAAGCTTTCCCCAGCCTTCCGAGGTGGTGGAATGAAAGGCATGCACCACCACGACCAGCAGGAACCCAGCCAGGCTGCCTCGAGAACTACTGCACCAAAGCATGGGCAGCCATTTAGGGGAAGTTGGACTGGAGAGTCTGACCTTGGGGGACCCTCACATGGGAAGGACTGAGGGCAGAAGTTTTGGAGTAGAATGGATTTCTTTCTTTCTTTCTTTCTTTCTTTCTTTCTTTCTTTCTTTCTTTCTTTCTTTCTTTCTTTCTTTCTTTCTTTCTTTCTTTCTTGTCTTTCCTTACTAGGTTGTCCAGGCTACTCTCAAACCATTCAACTTGGGCCATCCTCTTGGCCTGGGCCTCCCAAACTGCTGTTATCACAAGCTTTCCATTTGGTTGACATCCTGGTCTTCCTGCCTGGTCTTGAACTCTGGGTCGGAGGTAATTCTCCTGCCAAGGCCTGCCCTCACCCAAGCTTTTCTG
>NW_007189649.1:0-848 GCF_000164805.1 Carlito syrichta
CTCCTCTCCCACCCCTCTTCCCTTGCCCCCCCACCCTCCTCTCACCCCTCCTTTGTCAACCTTTTCGCCCCTCTCCCCCCTCCTCCCTCCCCTCTCCACCATCCAGAGGCACGTCCTGCCACCTCGGGGCACAGTGGTCCTTCCTGCCTGGAGCCGGTCACCCTGTCTGCAGCACTTCTGGACCAACGCCAAGTGCTGGAGGGACGCCAGACCACATCTGTGGCCTTGTTCTCTCTGGGGCCTTCGGCTTGCCCTCAGAGGGGCGGGGAGGCTGCCACTGGCTGAGCCCTCAGGCTGTGCTGGGCTTTCCAACCCAGGGCCCCCTCGGCCTCCTGGCCTCCCTACCTGCCTCTCCTGGATTTCCAGCTAGTCTTGAGTTCAGACCCGCCCCCGTTTTCATTTCAGGCAGTTTGGGGCGGTTGAGTGGAAGTGAGGGTAAATCTCACTTGCAAATCTCCCCTTTTGATCCCAGCAAAGCAGGACTTTCCACAGGGCTGGAGAGGCTGACTCCTCTCTCCTGCCCCCTGCCAGCTCTCCTGAGGCCCTGAGTCCAGGTGCCCTCCGTGGGTCACATCAGGCTGCCAGCCCCGGCTCCCCTGCGGTCTCCCTGCTCCCCACCGAGCCCTGTCCTCGCCCCAGGCCCTTGTCCCCTCTGCCTCCTCCCTCCTCCCTCCCTCTCCCCCATGCCCCCCCAAGCAGGGCCCTGGCTTCTCCTTTACTCTCTGAGCAGATTCCTTCATGCTCAGGGCCTTTGAACAGGCCTTCCTCTCTCCCTGAATGCTCTTCCCGCCACCTTCACTGACTCCTGTTTAATATCAGGTCTCAGACATCACCACCTCTAGGAAGTC
>NW_007189650.1:0-351 GCF_000164805.1 Carlito syrichta
ACATAGAATGGCAAAATGGATAAAATATCACCAGGAAACAATATATTGCCTCCAAGAGACTCATCTCACTAGAAAGGAACTCACAGACTCAAAGTAAGAGGATGGAAAACAAAATTTCAGGTGAACGGAACACAAAAGAAAGGAGGAATCGCGATCTTAATCTCAGACAAAATACCCTTTAAGCTATCAAAATTTTAAAAAGATACAGAAGGCCACTACATAATGATAAAATGTTCGATCCATCAACAAGAAATATCCATCCTAAACATATATGCACCCAACATAGGAACGCCAACTTTTATAAAGCAGCTTCTAGGTAAACTCAAAAAAGATATTGACTCTAACACTATC
>NW_007189651.1:0-368 GCF_000164805.1 Carlito syrichta
AGGGAGATGGGATTAACAGTAGCAAATATCTGTCTCGGAACGGGGAAACACCCCATATCAACAGGGTGCCTGAATGAAACGCAATTGTATACCTAACCCTTAAGTGTACCCACAACTTCATAATAAAAAAAAAAAGAAATACAAGAGAGTTGTCTGCTCCCGCAGGTTCTAGACCTGCCTGGGCAACTTGGTGATACCTCATCTCTACAATAAATCAAAAAATTAGCCGGGTGTGGTAGCGCGGGCTTGTAGTTCCAGCTACTTGGAAGGCTGAGGCAGAAGGATCACCAGAGCCCAGCAGGGCAGTGCTGCGGTGGCCGGGAGCGGCCACCGCACTCCAGTGTGGGTGACAGAGTGAGACTCCAACT
>NW_007189652.1:0-311 GCF_000164805.1 Carlito syrichta
AACAAGTTGGCTCGCTAGTTATTTCATCTAGTTAAGTCAGCTGACTAGCTAGGTAGCTAGTTGGTTAAGTCAGCTTGATATGTCAGCTAGCTAGCTTGTTAAGTCAGCTAGTTAAGTCAGCTAGCTATATTATAGCCTGCTAGGTAGCTAGCTAGTTAAATCATCTGGTTAATTCAACTGGCTAGCTAGGTATTAGCTAGTTAAATCAGCTAGTTAAGTCAACTGTCTAGCTATTTAAGTCAGTTAGTTAAGTCAGCTGGGTAGCCAGCAGCCAAGCAGGATAGCTAGCTTTAAGTTAGCTGGCTAATCTA
>NW_007189653.1:0-779 GCF_000164805.1 Carlito syrichta
TAAGATCTCAGGAAACAAAGATTCCTTATACTTCCTTAGCAACATGACGTGCAGTTTCCTGTATAGGATGACTCCCATTACCCAGCTTCCCGCTTCCCTCTGCAGGATGCTGAGAGAGTTCCTGGTGACAGAGTATTCCCATTGTTTGAATATCAAGAGAAAGACTCCAATAATGTACTTTGGGAACTGGAATCCAAGATTCCTGATTCCCCTTCACATGACCTCCCCAAAATGTGGAATCTTCAAAACGCAACATCCCAAATCCGACCTGTCCACCCGCAAGAATATTCTGTGATTTGAGGTCATCTGAAACGAGAGATTTTGTACCAATATGCCTTTTCTTTCTGGGGAACATGATTATAGTCGTACATGTTCCTAAGACACCAAAGGATTTGTAGGGCCAGATCCTTGACTACAACTAACAAGAGGACCAGTAAGTTCCTGTGGAGCTGTAATGGCTGATTTAGCGAATCCACGGAGCAAGTAGCGCTGAAAAATGTAGGTTTTCTGAATCCCATATTGGTGATTAAACCTTATCAAGAGGCCCTGTAGATTCCAGGTAATGAGTACTCCTAGAATTGGATTTCCTTTTCGTTCTCAGCAAGATGCCCTGATTTTCCCTGTTGATGTGGATTCCAAACACTGTGTACAAAAAGACAGATGTGCAGAAGTTTCCTAGGGACGTGGAATTCATGATTCTTGGTTACCTTTAAAAATACGTACTAAACATTTGGCAACTGCAAAATCCTTGTCCCTTCTCAAAATAAAAAAAGAAATGC
>NW_007189654.1:0-739 GCF_000164805.1 Carlito syrichta
CGTCCTTGTCACTACAAAATATTTTTTTACTTATCTGGGACTGGTAGCCCATGTCTGTAGTCCCAGCTACTTGGGAGGCTGAGGAGGAACAATCACCTGAGCCCAGGAGATCAAGGCATAGTGAGTCATGATCATGCTGCTGAATTCCAACCTGGGTAACAGAGTAAAACCCTGATTGAAAAAATTACATCTGAATTTTTTAGGAGACACAAACATTCAGCCCATAACTCTATCTGTCTATCTGATTATCTATCTATCTATCTATCTATCTATCTATCTATCTATTCATCCATCCCCAAATATAGAATAATAACAGTAATTTATAAGTACCATACCTACACTATTTTATCTTTTCAAAAATCTTGTGAGATAAACAGACTATAGTAAAAGCACTGATTTCACTGAGACTCTTGAAAATTGATCCACTGTTTTTGATTATGCAATCAATAAATAGGTGTACACGGAATTCAACCCAAATCTTCTCTATCCTCATCTCTTCCTTCCCTCCCACTTGCTGACTTCAATCCAGTGCATTTCCTTACTAACCACTTCCTGAAGACACCAGATATTCTTCCTCTGAGTCTTTGCTTGTTTTGAGGATCATTCCTATTATCTGAAATGCTCTCTACTAAGAGACCAAGCTCAATTGCCTCTCTCTAGCCTGTTTACTTCCAAGTGAGGTTTGTCTTATCTGCAGTTTATTGATTGATTGATTGACTTAGTTGGAGTCTCATTCTCT
>NW_007189655.1:0-466 GCF_000164805.1 Carlito syrichta
CATCTGGCTAGCTAGGTAGCTAGCTAGTTAAGTAGGCTTGCTAGACAGCTGGCTAGCTGGTTATGTCATCTAGTTAATTCATCTAGCTAGCCACCTGGTTAGGTAGGTAGCTAGCTAATTAAGTCAGCTGGCTTAATGGCTGACTAACTAGTTAAGTCAGTGAGTTAATTGAGCTTTTTAGCCAGCTGTCTAGCTAGGTGGTTAGCTTGTTAAGTCAGCTGGCTTGTCGAATGTCTATCTAGTTAAGTCAGCTGATTTGCTGGCTGGCTAGCTAGGTGTCTGTCAAGTTAAGCTGGCTGGTTAGCAGCCTGGTCAGGTAGTGACGAGCTAGTTATATCAGCTGGCTAGCCGTCAGACCAGCAGGGTGGCTGACTAGTTAAGCCAGTTGGCTATCCGACTGTACAGTCAGCCTGCTGGATATTTAAGCTGGCTGACTACCCAGTTTCTTAACTATCTAGTTGGCTAG
>NW_007189656.1:0-493 GCF_000164805.1 Carlito syrichta
ATGGAATAGAATGGAGATTAAGGGAATGGAATGGAATGGAATGGAGAGTAACGGAATGGAATGGAATGGAACGGACAGTAACGGAATGGAATGGAATGAAATGGAATGGAGAGTAACAAAATGGAATGGAATGGAATAGATTGAAGAGTAAAGAAATGGAATGGATTGGAAAGGAATGGAATGGAGAGTAAATGAAAGCAATGGAATGGCAAGGATTGGAATGGAATGGAATGGAGAGTTACGGAATGGAATGGAATGGAGAGTTACGGAATGGAATGGAATGTAAGGGAATGGAATGGAATGAATTGGAATGGAATGGAATGGAATGGAATGGAGCGGAATGGAATGGAATGGATTGGAATGGAGAGTAATGGAATGGAATGCAATGGAATGGAATGGAATGGAATGGAAAACAATGAAATGGAATGGACAGTAGCGGAATTGAGTGGAATTGAAAGGAATGGAATGCAGTGTAAGAGAATGGAAGGAAATT
>NW_007189657.1:0-434 GCF_000164805.1 Carlito syrichta
ACATTTATTTTATATCCTGAGACTTTGCCAAAGTCCTTTATCAGTGTTAGGAGGTTTTTGACAGATTCTCTTGGGTTTTCAAGGTATATGATCATGTCATCTTCAAAGTGAGATAACTTGAGTTCCTCTTTTCCTATTTGGATATCCCTGATTACCTTCTCTTGTCTGATTGCTCTAGCCAGGATTTCCAATACTATATTTAACGGGAGGGGGTGAGAGTGGGCATCCTTGTCTGCTTCCAGTTTTCAGGGGAAATGGTTCCAATTTTTTTCCGTTTAGGAATATGCTGACTGTGGATTTCTCGTAGATGCCTTTTATTATTTTGAGGTATGTTCCCTGTATGCCAAGATGTTCGAGGGTTTTTATCAAGAAGCGGTGCTGGATTTTATCAAAAGCTTTTTCTGCATCTAATGATATATCATGTGGTTTTTGTT
>NW_007189658.1:0-489 GCF_000164805.1 Carlito syrichta
TGAGCCACTCCTAACACCCTCCTCTGTCAAACAACCTTTTATTGTCCTTCAGCAAGCCCTCATAAAGGCCCCCACTCTCCATCTGCTGGATATACACTGACCTTTCATCTTGTATGTGCACGAAAACAAAGGGGTGGCCCTGGGAGTCCTAGGGCAGCTTTATGGACAGGCGTTCGCCCCGGTGGCCTATCTCTCAAAGCAGTTAGACCACACCATCCAGGCCTGGGCCCCATGTCTGCGAGCTCTGTCCGCCACCCACATGCTGGTGTGTGAATCCAAAAAATTCACCTTCGGGGCCCCCATCACAGTAACCTCCCTCCACCATCTACAGCACCTCCTAAGCTACAAAGACCTTCAAACACTACCCCCCAGTCGAGTCCTATCACTCCTTGTCTTCTTTTTACAAGATCCCTCCATATCCTTTCAAACTTGCGCACCCCTAAACCCAGCCACGCTACTCCCTTCTTCCACAGCCCCACCAACCCACGA
>NW_007189659.1:0-663 GCF_000164805.1 Carlito syrichta
CTAAGTGGCATGGCAGGTTTTGAGACGTAGGTACCCTCCACACAACAGACAATCAGATTTAGGTTTTAGGTTAAAATATTGTTGAATTAAGTTTTATAGAACACAGAGTAAGTTCATAATTTTTATACTTATTAGTGCTAATGATAAGGTTTGTAATAGATAATAGTAGGATAATAGTTGTATTAGAATTTAGACATGGTATTATAAGATAAGTAATTAATAAAGTATAAGAGACGATAGTTTAGATATTTGAAATTTATGGAAGTTGTGATAAAATTTTAGGTTAAGGATAAGTACATAGGTAATTAATATACAATTATAGGGCAGTATAAAAATGTAGTAGGTTATAAGAATTATAAAATAAAATAGTATAAAATTAAGGCAATAAAATTAAGTCATTTAAGTAAACATAGATTATAGTATAGTGTTAAGTTGGCAAGTTTAATTGTTAAAAATATTAGAAGTTAGTGAACTTGGATTGAACTTAGAGTTAACTTGAAAAGTTTTTTAATCAGGGTTTAGAACATAGAGTATAATATGAATGATTTATTGAACATTGTGGAAAACATTTTGAACAATCTGTATTGAAATTGTGCACCTGTGATTCATACATCATGGACTGTAATTGTTCGCTGGGAACTTGAAAGTCTTGTGATGGTCTTG
>NW_007189660.1:0-2811 GCF_000164805.1 Carlito syrichta
TTCTAGCTAGCTGACTTCATCATCTGACTTAACTTATTAGCTAATGAGCTACTGAGCTGACACAACCAGCTGAATTAACTCGTCAGCTAACTAGCTAGCTGGCTGACTAATCCAGCTATCTTAACTAGTTAGCTAACTAGCTAGATAGTCTACTCAAACAGCTGACCAAACCCGTCTGCTAACAAGTTAGCCTGCTGACTCAACCAGCTGACTTAACCTGTTAGTTAACTAGCTAACTACCGGAATCAACCTTCTGATTTAATCCATTAACTAACTATCTAGCTAGCAGTCTTAACCACTTTGCTATATTAGGTAGTTTAATTAACTAGCTGACTTAACTACTTACCTAGTTGACTTACCTGGCTGACTTAGTTAGCTACCTGACTTAACTACCTGAATTAAATAGTTAACTAAATATTTAGCTAGCTGAATTACTAGCTGACTTAACTAGTTTGCAAACTATTTAGGTAGCAGGTTTTAGTAGCTGACTTAAATAGTTAGCTAGCTAGTGAGCTAGCTGTCTTAGCTAGCTGACTTAGCTAGCTAGCTGACTTTACTAGTTGGCTAAAGTGATAGCTAGCTGACTTAATGAGTTGGTTAAGAAGTTAGCTAACTGTTATAACTATTTGGTAAATGAGTTAACTAGCTGTCTTAATTAGTTGGGTAATGAGTTAGCTAGGTGACAACTTGGTGGAATCTGCGGACGACTACTTATCTGTTTTTACACGTTGGTTAACTACTCAGCTGACTTGGCTGGTTTAACACAAGTTAGCGAAGTTAACTAGTTGGCTGACTAGTTTGCTCACCTAACTTGTCAGCTGACTAGTTGGCCGACCATTTAGCTGATCTAATGAGTCGGCCCACAAGTTAACTGACCTAACTTGTCAGCTGACCAGTTGGTCAAGTAGTCGGCCGATTGGTTAACTGACTTAATAGCTGTCAGGCTAGTTGGGCCGACCGGGTAGCTTACTTAACTTGTCAGTTGGCAAGAGAGCCCCAGGTGAGCTGGCTTAACAGGTCGGCCGGCAAGAGAGCCAACTGGTCAGCTGACTTAACTATTCGTTCTGTGAGTGAGCGTACTCGTCAGCTGACTTAACTATTCAGCGAGCAAGTTAGCTGACTGGTCATCTGACTTTAGTCAGCTAGCGAGTGAGCCGAATGGTCAGAAGAGTTAACTAATTAGCCAGTGAATGAGTCGACCGGTGAGCTGACTTAACTAGTCAGCCGGCTAGTGACCCAACATATGAGCTCCCTTAGCTAGTTGGCCAACAGGCGAGTTGACCAGTGAGCTGATTAAACTAGTCAGCTGGCGAGCAAGCTGACAAGATAGCTGACCTGCTGGCCTGTGAGCAAACCGACAAGTTAGTTGACCTGTTGGCTGATGAACAAGCCGACTAATTTGCTGACTGGTTTGCAGGCGAGGGAGCTGACTAATTAGCTGACCTAATGGAAAGCGAGTGAGCCCACTAGTTATCTGACCAGATAGCTGAGTTGCTAGCCAACTAGTTAGCTAAGTAACTACCTGATTTGCTAGCTGACTTAACTAGCTAGCTGACTAGCCAGCTGGCTATCTAGCTGACATAAATAGCTAGCAAACAAGCTATCTAACTCTCTAGCTTTCTGACTTCACTAGTTAGTTGAATAGTTAGCTGAGTTGCTAGCTGACTTAACTAGTTACCTGGCTAGCTAGTTGATTAACTAGCTGACTAGCTACATTGCTGGAGACCTGGCTGGCCAGCTGACTTAATGAGTTGTTAATTGGTTGTCTGCAAGGCTAGCCAGCTGGTTTGATTAGCTAACTAACTGGCTGGCTAGCTGGATAGACAGCCGGCTAGCTAGCTAGTGGGCTGACCAAGTGGCTAGCCAGCTGGCTTAAATAACCATCCGGATGAATGAACAGCCAGATGGCCAACTGGATTAACTAGCCAGGCTCCTTGCTCTTTAGCCAGATAGCCAGCTGGCTTAAATAGCAGGCCACCGAACTGACCAGTCTTCTAACCTGCACATTAACTTGCCAGCCACCTAGTTAGCCTGTTGGCTAACAAGCTTACTTAACTATCTGACTTAATCAGATAGCCATACAGCTAGCCAGCTAGCTTAATTACCTAGTCACCTAGCAAGCCAACTGGCTAGCCAGCTCACTTAAATCGTTGTATTGACTAGCTAGCCAGCCAGCTAGTCAGCTTACTTACCTAGCTACCTACCTAGTCAATTGCCTAGCTTGCTGACTTAACTACCTAACTTAAACTAGCCAGCTGGCTAGTCAGTTGATATGACTAGCGAGCTACTTAGTCAGTTGGCTAGCCACTTGAATTAACTAGCTGACTGAACTAGATAGCTAGCTGTCTAGCCTGCTGACTCAACTAGCTGACATAACTAGATAGCCAGCTGGCAAGCCTGCTGATTTAACTAGTAGATATCACTAACTAGACAGATTGCTATCCAGCTGACTTAAATAGCTATCTACCTATGTATCTCGCTGGCTTACCAGCTGACTTAACTACCTAGATAACTAACTAAGCAGGTGGCTAGAGAACTGACTTAACTAGGTGACTTAAGTAGCTAGCTAGCCAACCTAACAAGATAGCTACACAGCAAGGCTGCTGGCTAGCCATCTGATTAACTAGCTGACTTAACTAGCTAGCTACCCAGCTAGTCAGCTGACTATACTAGCTGAAAAAATAGCAAGCTACCTAGCTAGCTAACTACCTAGCTAGGCAACTTAACAAGCTTTCATTACTAGCTAGCTAGCTGATATAACTATCTGACTTAACTAGCTATCTACCTAGCTAGCAAGCTGACTTAACAAGG
>NW_007189661.1:0-957 GCF_000164805.1 Carlito syrichta
TTTCTCTTTTAGAACTTTGAAGATAGGGCTCCTGGCTCTCCTGGCCTGAAGGGTTTCTGTGGATAAATCTGCTGCTATTCTATTTGGTTTTCCCTGGTAGGTAGTCTAGCCTTTATCTCTTGTTGCCTTTAGGATTTTTCCTTTCATAGCTACTTTGCTTAGGCGAACTATTATGTGTCTCGGAGTTGGTCTTGCAGGGGTTCTCTGAATCTCTTGTGTTTGTATTTTTTCATCCTTGATGAGATGAGGGAAGTTTTCTTGAATGATTTCGTGAAATGTTTGTTCCAGTGTGGCTTCTGTTTCTCTTTCTGCCTCAGGAAGCCCAATTATTCTTAGGTTTGGTTTCTGGAAATGATCATTCATCTCTTGCAGGTTTTGTTCTGTCTTTTTGAGCTTCTTTTCTATGCTTTTGACAGTTTGGGTTAGTTCTGTGTTTTGGTGTTCGAGCTCTGAGATTCTTTCTTCTGCTTGGCTGATTCTGCTTTCCATGCTTATTAGTCTGTTGTTCATTTCCATCACAGTATTCTTTACTGCTGTCATTTCTGACAACAGCTCCTTCCTATTTTCTTCTTGTCTCTCCTCATTTTTTAAAATTTTTTAAAATTCTCTCCATTAATGTCTTGATGTCTGGGTTTGTTGCATGTAACCAGTCTTTCTGTCTTCATTGTCTGTGTTCCGGAATCTGTTTTCTCAGTGTCTGATTTCCCAGGGGTCTGTGTGAGACCTATATTCTTCTTTTGGTTTTTCTTCATTTGTGCGGTTTTTCCCCCTCCCTTCCTTTTCCTTCTCTCCACGTCACCGTTTTCTTTAATTCTGTTTTTCAGGGGTAAAGGGATTGGTTTTACTTCTGTTTGTTCAATCTCCTATTCTTTATGTATGTCCTCTTACTTTTTTCAATTCTGAGTTGCACTGTAATTGGAGGTGGTCCTTTTTGCAGTTTTGAGATGTACTTATGGG
>NW_007189661.1:1107-11970 GCF_000164805.1 Carlito syrichta
AACAAATAGAGGAGAGTCCTATACTGAAACAGATAAAAACAATAGACCACAGCTACAGTTGGACCAACTCTCATACAAACTAAAATAAAACATAGTGATGCTAACACACCTGCTATCCAACCTCCTTATTAGTGTGCTGTTCCTCTATACAAAAACATGGTTTACAGACCGAAGAAAAGAGAAGAAAAGGAAAAGAGAAGAAAGGGTACAGTACAGTAGGAGTAGAATCAAGTCATTAAACTAATAGAATCAATGAAGCACACTCTGAGACATTTCGTTTAAGTGCAGTGTCCTTTCAGGTTTGATTTCTAGTTTTCTTTTGAAGCTGGTAAATGAGTTTGCAGTTAGGGTCAGTTCCCCTGATCCACTGTGAAGGACAGTTCAGATTAACCTCCGTTCATCAGTTTGGTCTGTGTCTTTATCAAGCTTGTTTCTCCCGTTTCGGTGTTGTTACCTTGAATCACCAGCAGGTGGTGTTGTCTCATCTGCTCGCCTCAGTGGGGTGGGGCTGGACAGGAACAAGATGGCTGCCTGCCTCCCAGCAGGCAACAGGAGCCCCACGCTGGGCGGGCAGGACAGTCTCGGACGCAGGAGAGGTGGCAGCGATCCCAGCAGATCTTCCCTGAAGCGGTTTGTTGTGGATCTCCTCGGGCTGGGTGGTGTGATGTGCTACCCCTCCCAGAGGCCGCGGTGACGGCAGCGGCAGTGGGGCGAGGGGCGGCGGCGGCGGGACTGTTTGCAATGCAGTAAAACTGTCCAGTCATTGTGATGTCCCAGTGGTGGCAACGGCCGAGCTCTGTCTGAAGAGCAGGCTGCGTTGCTGGGGTCCCCAGCCCCCCAGGGCGAGAGTCAGAGACCCACTGCAGATCTCCCTTGCAGAGGGCTTCAGATGCCGGGTTGCCCCCTCGCCATCTTGCCGCAGATTGATGCTTAGGCCCTTTTAAGACTGAAGAGTATCGTCTTGGTTTAAGTGCTGATATTTCCATAACATCATTACATGTGCTGCTGTTTTCCTTTTGACCATGGTCTCAGTAAGGTTGGAGGCAGACCTTATGACTAAGGGGGCTGGACAGGGCAGAATTAGACACATTCCCAAAATTATAAGTGTAATGCCTGTGAGGGTTTTAAATTCCCCCAAAGTTGAGAACCATCCCCAAAACAATTTCCCGGGGTCCCAACCTTTCCAGATCTGGACTGGAACATGAGCAATTTTCCTCATCTCGTTGGTGATTTTTTTTTTTAATGTCCTTTCCCTCATCATCTATTTGTAAACTGCAGTTGCTTAGGTTAAATTTTTCACAAACTTCTCCTTTAGAAGTAAGCAAGTAGGCTAAGCATTGTGCATCTTGGTTTGCTGTTTGGCTAGTATGTTAAGGTCCTTTGCAGTTTGATTAGTTATAATTTGAACAACTGCCTGTAATCAAATTATGCAGTTTAGCATGTAAATGGAGGTTCGATATCCCCAAGACCCATTCTCTGCCCAGGCAGCCAGACCGTAGTATTGGATAATATGTTCAGGGGGCCATTTATCACTTTTCCTGTTGTCAATTTGTAAGGCACACTGTTTTCTTTGGGCATTCGAATTCTCATATGCTTGGTCTTTCAAGTGTTCCCCTGTGGCAAGTGGGAGTGGGAAGAAGGAGGGTCATATAGACCCTAACACACAAGATCCCAACCAGTTTTGGGGAAGTACAGCATTGTCTTTCTAGCATGACATATATTTCCCCCTTTTCCAGTAGCATTATATCTAAGGCCATATGATATTTTTATGTCATTTTACTAGTAACAGTTTTTTAGCAATTTTTAAATAGTATCTCTAGTATGGTTAGTAAGTCTTTGTTGATTATAATATATATATGTGTAATTGATTCAGTTTACATTCTTATTTATAGTTACCAAAAGAGAGATTTAAATCCTGCAGCTATTTGATTTCAAGCTTTGAATTTATTAGGAACTTTCCCAGGGACTCCTATAGCATTTAGATATATAGTAGAGTCAAAAGAGCCAGATACTGGTGGTTCAGATAATGATCATTTGACTCTTTTATTAGTTATTGGTGGATTTTGAAATGCCAGGGTGAATGGAATAGCAAATCAAGCCAAAGCACAGGGTTTTCGTCCATTTGGGTGGCAACAGGGCTTGAATTGTCCTAACTCCATGGTACCACGAGATATCCGCTTGAGGGATGTTAAAGTTCAAGTAGTTGTCCTCAGTTGACACAGAGGTATCAGGGATGTGGGTAAAGGTTTGCAGATGCCTCACAAGATTGGTGAAGCTCTCCCCTCATTTGAAGAGACAAGAGGAGTGATTCACCTTACCTATGGAGAGGGAAGGATACACCTTTGGATCTGACATCTGTACAGGCAGATCAGGGAGAGACTCCAGCAAGTCTTGTTTTCCCATGCGTCCTTATTTTGATATAGAGCCAACAGATAGCTTATTCCTTTGGGAATAAGTCCCAGTTAATAGGGAATAGGACTATTTGAGCCTGTGGCATACCCGTGGCACAAGCATAGCAATCACATTTGTTACTATATATTTTATCTATTCAACCCAGGCATTTGTGTCCCCATACCCTGTTTTAACCTCTAAACTTTGTTTTAAGTCTGTTACTTCCATAATCACTATCTTGCCAGGACCATTCTTGGGGTTAGTTTGGTTCAATTCCCAAAGCTGTAAAGGGTTTGGATTAGGGGTTGGGGCAGTATTGATGGATGGTTAAGATACTGGAGGCATTGCAATTAATCTTACCCAAAATTTACCTAGAGGGTCCTGCCCAGATATGGCTGCTCCTAGCCTGTACATATTTCTGAGGTATCACAGGATCTTTGTCTATGAGTTGAGTTTGTGTTATTGTTAATAACAATGGGTTACATTGTAAATGTTGACAACTAGGGGGAGTAACACCTATTATAAGTTGAATTTTATTTTTGAGTTTTCTTTTCTTTCTTTCTTTCTTTCTTTTTTTTTTTTACTGGAGCTGTCCATTCTTTAAGTTGAGTGGTTCAAAAGACACCAGACCAGTCCCGGCAAGGGTTATTTGGGGTGAGTAAAGTTATACCATTTTTAGCACAAGGGCCAGCCCCCCCATATTTTGTTGTGATACATTTTAGACCATCTTCAGCATTGGTATAAGGACAAAGGTATTTGTCATCCATAGATAATTTTATTTTCTTTGGTCATGAAGACTTCCACATGACAAGACAGAGCAGGCATCGAATTTAATAGTTATTGGAGAGTTAGTTTTAATGATATTAATAATAAACCATCTTTTGCTTTGTTTATTGCTATGGTTAGAATTAGTAATACCTTTAAGGTAAACAAAGGTTCCATGGTTGCTCAGGATTGAAAAGACCCTTGCAAATATATTTAATGATAAAAGCAATAAACATACATATGACAAGAAAAGCAATAAACATGCATATGACATTTGGCAGTGCTATGAGAAAAGGTACAGAGGAATGCATTAGGTTTTCTTGAATTTTAGTTTTAGTGGTTCAGTTTGAGAGACTTCCCATTTAATAGGAATGTTCTCTGGTGCTTTCTTGGGTGATTTTTTTTTGATGTGGATATGATGTGTTCACCCTTTTTCAGCAGTCCATATGGCTGTCTCAGTTGTCAGAAGCAGTTGAGAGGGTTCTTTCCAGCTTGACTGGAGTTTAGTCTCCTTCCAGGACTTGTTCAGCATCCAATCTCTGGGTTAGAACTGGTGAACTGTAAACTCAAGAGGAGGGGTTAAGCAAGGAGCCCTTTCAATCTAAGGGAGGGTAAAGTAGAGGAAATAGCCAAAACATATTCTTTTAAAAATTGACTTTTCTAAGGAAGGGGGGAGGGCTAGGACAGGAGCGGTAATTGAGACTTGCTTTAAGTTTTGTTTCTTTAAATTTTGTAATTTTTTTTCAGTGGATCCCACAGCTTTTCCTTTTCCTCCGGGGCTCAGATTCTTTTTCTTTTTCTTTTCTTTACACATTCTCTGTTTTAAGGGATAACATGGGAAGGGCCTGTGGTAGCCAGCAAAGGACGTAGTCTTTCCCCAGATGAAACAGAATACTTATTATTTTCATAAATTATTAAAGTTTGGCAAAGCCAATCTTTATTAGAACCAAACTCTGACCAAAAGACTGAGGGCTGACATATAGTTTTTTGCCCAGATAAAACAAAATTCAGTCAGTCTCTTTTTTCCCTTCTGCTTAGTTCTGGAATCATTTTCCCAACCTTCCAACATTCATCCCAGTGGATTATCTGGAGGAATTTTAAGGGAGTCCTTCTGACCTCCCTTCCTAGGCCTAGACTGTGTATTATCTATTCTTGGTTACCGGGTTAGTCTGTGCAATTCTAGAGTTTTTCAAAAGGGTGCTCAATCTCCTGTAATGAACATTTCTTGCAGACCTTTTGTCTCTGGACCCTCCCTGAAAGGCTCAACCCCCCTTACTGGATGTTTCTTGCAGGTTTCAGGATTTGGGACTCTACACTCACTTAGTCATTAGGTAGTGTCTCATTCACTTGCATTCACACAACGACTCCAATCTGCCACCCAGTGCCTTAGGGTTATGGTTTTGTACCCCTGTGGGCAACGCTGGGAGGTGATCAGACTCCCCTTCTGCCTCTTAGGGGCAGGCTTTACCAAATTGAACCTGGGTTCTTACCAGTCTGATGGGCAGTGACCCCTTGGCTGTTTCCTGGGCCTCACTAGGTTCTTTTGTGCTACTGGGGTCCTTGCCCTGGCACGCTAGGATGGCTCATCCCCTTCGGATCAATTGGTCCACTGGCGCCAGGTGAGGTCACCTCTTCTGGCGTCCTAGGGGGGTTGCACCCCGGTGACAAGGGAGGTGAAAACACTGTCTCCACCTCCCAATTTCCTGGTCAACACACCAGAGATGTGGCAGGATCCTTTACAGAGAGAGATGAGCCACTGAGGCTTTTTTGTTTTTTTGGCAGTAAGCAGTGTTTATTTGTGTTGGCACTGGCCCAGTGGTTTCACATCCAAAGACTGAACCCCAAATGCAGTTGGGATTGCCTTATATTACATTTTAGCTCCTTTGTCTTTCTTATATGGCAACCTGCATTTTTTTTTTCTTTTTTGAGTTGGAGTCTCACTCAGTCGCCCAGACTGGAGTGCAGTGGCCGCTCCCGGCCACCGCAGCCTCGACCTGCTGGACTCCGGCGATCCTTCTGCCTCGGCCTTCTAAGTAGCTGGAATTACAGGCATGCGCTACCACGTCCGACTGATATTTTTTGATTTATTGTAGAGATGAGGTCTCGCTGCCCAGGCGGGTCTCAAACCTGCGGGCTCAGGCAATCCACTCACCTCAGCCTCCCAAAGGCGCGGGATTACAGGCTGAGCCACCGAGCCCGGCTCAACCTGCATTTTTGATTGGGTATTTTATGGCACAGGGTTGTGACTGGGTTACCCATGTGCACTTAGACATTGACTATGCCACGTAACTTTATTTTTCTATTCTGGGAAGGCCCCTGCCTCACTGATTCCTAAAAGAATTAAAAGTTGGTCTTTCATACAATCCCGCCATCCTTCTTTTGGGAAAATACCCAGAGGAACATAAATTGCTCTGCCAAGAAGGCATCTGTATATGCATGTTTATCGCTGCACTGTTCACAATAGCAAAACCATGGAACAAATCCTACTGCCCACTGAAAGTGGACTAGATAAAGAAAATGTGGTACATATGCATGATGGAGTATTATGCAGCTATAAAGAAGAACAAAATCATGACCTTCATAGCAACTTGAATACAGTTGGAGACCATCATACTAAGTGAACTATTACAGAAACAAATAACTTAATACTACATGTTCTCACTCATAAGTGGGCCCTGATGACTAGTAATAGCACAAGGGTGAGATTGGCAGTTTCTAGGTACCACTTTTGGAAGGAGGAGAGTGGGGGGCATGTGATAGCACCAAGGGTGCCTGGTCCACTAACCAGGGGGGGAGTGAGGGTCACCTAGAAGCCCAATCTTGACCTGCATGTAGCCTACATATGTAGTAAATCCTCACATGAACCCCACAACTTTATAATAAATACATTTTTTAAAAAGTGAAAAAAAATTCAAAATAAGATATGGGTGTGGTTATATTGAGTAACAGACTGTGAAAGTGAGGCAGATAGTTCCATTCAGTAAAATGGACCTTGTAATAAATGAGCACCACCAATAGCTAAAGAATAGGTAGTTACCCAATGTGGGCAGTCTCAGTTAAGCTGTAATTACACATAAAAAATTTTCAAGTAGCATTGTCTTTGGAGACAGAAACATGGGAGGGAATACTACTTAATTTACAGTTACAATTTTATTTATGCATATATGTTTTATAAGTAGCATCATCTTTGGAGACAGAAATATAGGAGGGAAAACTAATTGAATTTTGGCATACTTTTGGGAAATTTTTTTTCTTCTATTACCATCTATGCTAGGCAGAATTCTCAGATGATTCTGAAGATTCTCACCTGCTGAAACATACATCCTGTGTAGTTCTTTTCCTTTGAGTTTATCCTATATAATCTTCTTTCTTTGAGTGTAGGCAGAACTTGTGAATATAATGAGACGTCACATTTGTGATTAGGTCACTGATGGTTGATTTTAGGTCAGTTGAAAGAGACATTATTTGGATAGGCCTGATCTAATCAAGTGAACCTTTAAAAGAGACTGGGTCTTTCCTGAAGTTAGAAATATTTAAAGCTATGATCATGCAACTGTATTCTAGTCTGGGCAACATAGTGAGACCCTGTTTCTACATAAAAAAGGAATTGCAGGTGGCATCTAGGAGCTGAGAGTGGCTTCTGACTGAAAGTCAGCAATACAGTGGGGAGTGTCAATCTTACAACTACAAAGAAATGAATTCTGCCAACAACCAGTGATCTTGGAAGAAGCCCCTCTGCATAGAAGGAAACCATAGTCCTGTTGGATACTTTATTTCAGCCTAGTGAGATCCTGAGCAGAGAATCTAGCTCAGATTCCTGCCCACAGAAACTGTGAGATGATAAATTTCTGTTGTTTAAGCCACAACTGTATAGTTATTTGTTAGGCAGCCACAAAAAAAGAATACATTATCTTATATATGGCCTAAGCTTCTAAACTAACACTTTTCTAAACATGCGCCATAACCTCCCAACTTTGTGTCTATAGTCTGGCATTCTCTTCCCTGGAATGGTTTCTGTTATATATCTGTTCTGTTTGCCATATAAGGCCTGTCTCATGTATCATCTCCCTGTTTTCATAGATTAATGGGATATTCCTATCCTTTGAAGATCCAGTGTAGTTTGTATCTCTTTCACATAGCTTATGTCCTTGTATAAGAGTTATTTGTGCATATGGTTTGTTTTTTTATTTTAAATTTATTTGAATAGGAAGTACTGTATTATATGTTCAAATATTCTGTCAGTACTGTATTATATATTCAAATATTCCATCAGTGGGAAATGAGTGAGTATATAATGAAAATTAAATGCTCTTAGCTCCGTGCACCAGTTCCATAGTCATCTTGCACAAAGGTGATTATTCTTTTCAGTTTTTAAATATATTCTTTGGGAGAGATTCTTTACATAGACAAGCATATATTTATATACCTCCTCCCTCCTTTATGTACAAAATTAGTGCTATGTTTATTCTTTCTTCATTATAAGATATATGAAGACTCCATGTCTTTTTCCCTCTTATATTAATCTGAGGTACCAAAGTATTTAAGAAGTACTGAATTTTGTCTTTCCCACCAAACCATTCTTGATGTTACGTATATTAACTCTAATTTCATTTTGACAGACATTTTAGTTAAAATGCTTTCCTTAATATAGACTCAAAATCTTTTGGAACATTTCACTGTTTGGGGTGGATGCTATATATCACAAAATGTCAAAGGCTCATAATTACGAGATGTGTTTCCTGGATTAGAGCTACATGGACAGATATTTCTGAGTTGGTTATTAATATCAGCAGGCATACCCTTTCTGTCTTTTTTGGTAATCCCTCTGCCACTCTCTTGACAGACTGGTTATTGTGTGAAGGATCTTAATGAGGATGAGACCAGAAACATTGCAGTATTTAAGAGGCTTTTGATTTATATAAGAATTTATGAAAATTAGTATTTGAATTTAACCTGAAATATTATATTCATTACCTATTCCCATGATACTGTTGGACAAGTGAACTCATAATATTTCCAGCAGTTCTTCCCATGTGGTAGCTCATTCCTGTAATCCGAGCACTTTGTGAGGCCAAGGTGGAATAATTGCTTGAACCCAGGATTTCAAGACTAGACTGGGCAATATAGTGAGGCATCATTGCTACAAAAAAATAAAAATTAGTTGGGCATAGTGGCATATACCTGTAGTTCCAGCTAGTTGGGAGGCCGAGGCAGAATGATCACCTGAGCCTAGGAGGTTGAAGTTGTGGTTATCTGTGATTGTGCCACTATGCTCTAGCCTAGATGATGGAGTGAGACCCCGACTCAAAAAAAATTTCCAGCAATTCTATACAATTAAGTCAATAGAAGTCCTAATCTTTCTGATCTGTGAGCATGATTCTGAGGACTAAATTTTTAAAAAATTTTTATTAATATTTTTTATTATGGTTTTGTGGAGTACAGTTAAGGGTTAGGTGTACAATTACGTTTCATTCAGGCACCCTGTTGATAAGAGGTGCTTTCCCATCCCCAGACAGATATTTGCTCCTGTTAATCCCATCCCCTTCCCCTCCCCATAGTTTCCCAGTACCTTCAGTCATTTTCTTATAGTATTACATTGGATGTTCAAGGTCCATTATATGAGTGAGAACATGTGGTACTCAGATCTTTGTTTCTGTGAGAGGTCACTCGGTATTATAGACTTTAGTTCCATCCAGGTTGCTGCGAAATTCATGATTTTGTTCTTTTTATGACTGCATAGTATTCCATTGTGTATATGTACCACATTTTTTAAATCCAGTCCTCTTTTGATGGGCAGCATGGTTGTTGCCAGGCTCTTGCTATTGTGAACAACACTGTGATAAACATACGTGTGCAAGTATCTTTTTTATAGAGTGATTTGAGTTCTTCTGGGTATATTCCCAGTAGGGGGATTGTGGGGTCATATGGAAGGTCGATTTTTAGAGCTTTTAGGAATTGCCACACTGCTTTCCACTGAGGTTGCACTAGTTTACACTCCCACCAACAGTGTAGAAGTGTTCCCTTTTCACCACACCCTCTCCAGCAGCTGTTATTTTTTGAGTTGTTGATAGTTGCCATTCTGACTGGAGTTAGGTGGTATCTCAGTGTGGTTTTGATTTGCTTCTCCCTGATGATTAGTGAGGTTGAGCATTTCTTCATGTGTTTGTTGGCTGTTTGGATGTCTTCCTTTGTGAAGTGTCTGTTCATATCTTTTGCCCATTTTATAATGGGGTTGTTTGTTTTTTTCTTTTCAGCACATTTGAGTTCCTTGTAGATCCAGGATGTTAAGCCTTTGTCAGACCTGGAGTTGGCAAATACTTTTTCCCAGTCTGTAGGCTGTCTTCCTGCTCTCTTGATGATGTCTTTGGCTTTGCAGAAGCTTGTCAGTTTAATAAGGTCCCACTTGTCTATCTTATCCCTTAAGGCCTGTGGGTTTCGACTTTGTACAGGAATTGGATGCCAGTTCCGATTTCCATGAGAGTATGTCCTTCATTTTCTAAGGTTCTTATGGTTTGAGGTTTTACATTTAGGTCTCTGATCCATTTGGAGTTAACCTTTGTGCATGGGGATAGATAGGGGTCCTGTTTCAATCTTCTGCATGTGATCAGCCAATTTTCCCAGCACCATTTACTGAATAGGTTCTCCTCTCCCAAGTGATAGGTGATGGAGGCTTTGTCGAAGATGAGTTGGTTGAGAAATTGAGGTTTTACTTCTGGAATCTCAATTCTATTCCACTGATCTATATGCCTGTTCCTATACCAATACCAAGCTGTTTTGATGATTGTAGCTTTATAGTAAAGTTTGAAATCTGGTATTGTGATACCACCTGCTTTGTTTTTTTTTGCTGAGGATTGTTCTGGCTATTCTTGGACATTTGTGTTTCCATATGAATTCCTATGTTGTTTTTTTCTAGGTCTGAGAAGAATGTTGTTGGTAATTTAATGGGTATTGCATTGAATTTGTAGATTGCCTGTGGTAAGATGGACATCTTCACAATGTTGATTCTTCCAATCCATGAGCATGGGATATTTTTCCACTTGTTTGTGTCACCTTTGATTTCTTTGAGCAGTGTTTTGTAATTTTCATTGTAAAGGTCTTTAACGTCTCTGGTTAGGAAGATCCCAAGGTATTTCATTTTTTTTGTGGCTATCGTGAATGGAACAGTGCTTCTAATTTGGGTTTCTGTTTGTTTATTATTGGTGTAAAGAAATGCGATTGTCTTTTGCACACTTATTTTATATCCTGAGACTTTGCCAAAGGCCTTTATCAATGTAAGGAGGCTTTTGACAGATTCTCTTGGGTTTTCAAGGTACACAATCATATCATCTTCAAAGAGAGATAACTTGACTTCCTCTTTCCCTATTTGAATACCTCTGATTGCCTCCTCTTCTCTGATTGCTTTAGCCAGGACTTCCAATACTATGTTGAACGGGAGGGGAGAGAGTGGGCATCCTTGTCTAGTTCCAGTTTTCAGGGAAATTGGTTCCAATTTTTGTCCATTTAGGAGTATGCTGGCTGTGGGTTTCTCATAGATGGCTTTTACTACTTTGAGGTATGTTCCCCGTATGCCTAGATGTTCAAGGGTTTTTATCAAGAAGGGTGCTGGATTTTATCAAAAGCTTTTTCTGCATCTAATGATATGATCATGTGGTTTTTGTTTTGACATCTGTTGATGTATTTAATTACATTTATGGTTTTACGAATGTT
>NW_007189662.1:0-677 GCF_000164805.1 Carlito syrichta
AAAAATCAGTGGTAGCGCATGCCTGTAATTCCGGCTACTTGGAAGGCTGAGGCGGAAGGATCACCGGAGCCCAGCAGGTCGAGGCTGCGGTGGCCGGGAGCGGCCAATGCACTCCAGTCTGGGCGACAGAGTGAGACTCCAACTCAAAAATAAATAAATAAATAAATAAATAAATATTTTAAAAAGCCGATGCTAAGAAGAAAATAATAAGTGGGAGCCAAACTAAGGATATGCATTCACACAGACTGGTCTAATGGACGCTAAAGACCCAGAACGGGGAGAGTGGGATGGAGGAAGGGATGAGAAGTCTCCTATCAGGCATAATGTGCACAGGTGGGATTGGTCAGTACACTTAAAACCCAGACTTCTTCACCACTGTACGATGCATCCATGTAAACAAAACTATTTGTACCCTCCATAGCATAAAAAATAAAAGTATTTAATGGCCAAAAAAAAGATCTGACATTCAACTGTAGTATCCATATGTTGATTAACTGCCTTGTAAGACCCATAGTGGAAAGATTAAAGATGAATTTGAGAAAAATTGAAAGAAATTAGATTATCAGGTGGTGTTAAATCGATACATGTACCTTGCTTAAATTTCTGTTTATTAATTTATATCCACCCAGTTACGTGAGGCAAATGTTGAGGAAACAACTAAAGTTGTGCAATATTTT
>NW_007189663.1:0-999 GCF_000164805.1 Carlito syrichta
AAAATCGAGAAACAGTGTAAGTCAGAAGGTAACAACAAACGTGATCTAAACCAACAGTACAATGATAAAATCATAAGTCAAAATGAGCGAAAGAGAGAAGTGCGAGAGGGATAACAGATATACATATCAGCTATCAGGTGAAAAATAGTCACAGGATTGGGAAGAAGTGAAGAAAGACACGTAAGAAAGATTGCCTAAGGAGTACTGATAACTACACAGACACAAGTCAATAAAATCGAGAGACAGTGTAGGTCAGAAGGTCAACAACAGACGTGATCTAAACTAACAGTTACAATGATAAAATCATAAGTCAAAATAAGAGAAAGGGAGAAGTGCAAGAGGGAAAACAGATATACATACCAACTATCAGGTGAGAGAGAGACACAGGGCTGGGAAGAAGTGAAAAAAGACAGGTAAGAAAGATTCCCTGAAGAATACTGATAGCTAAACAGAGACAGGCCAAAAAAAATCAAGAAACAGTATAAGTCAGAAGGTAAACACCAAACGTAATCTAGACCAACAGTTTCAATGATAAAATCATAGGTCAAAATAAGCGATCAGACTAGAGTCACTTCTGTGATCTCCGATTCCAGCCTCTCCCTTTTGTTTTTCGTTGCAGCATAGGGGTGGGGCTTTGTCTCCTGTTTCACACTGTTGCCTTAGGAGCTGAGGTAAAGTCTGTTGCTAGGTGGGCGGGGCAATGGAAGTCTGCCTGGAGAATGGCAAGGCAGTTTAAGCAGGTCTGTTTTTCTCCGCTTGTCTGGGTCCTCTGGCTTGGGGTCTCACGCTGTGTGCCTCAGTCAGGGTGGACCCGGAGTTCCAGAGCTCCAAAGTTCCAAAAGGCAGGCTGTAAATGACGAGAGTGGCACTGGGTCCCTACAGAGTATTCAGCCAGTAATGGAACCGGTGTCTCTGAGGGGTGGGCGCTCAGAGCCTCCCTGTGCGACCTGCTGTGCCGGGTCCCGGGCTGGGGAGAGAGATGGAGGGAGCAGGGACCCA
>NW_007189664.1:0-935 GCF_000164805.1 Carlito syrichta
AGTGAAAAAGACAGGTAAGAAAGATTCCCTGAAGAATACGGATAGCTAAACGGAGACAGGCCAAAAAAAAATCAAGAAACAGTATAAGTCAGAAGGTAAACACCAAACGTAATCTAGACCAACAGTTTCAATGATAAAATCATAGGTCAAAATAAGCGATCAGACTAGAGTCACTTCTGTGATCTCCGATTCCAGCCTCTCCCTTTTGTTTTTCGTTGCAGCATAGGGGTGGGGCTTTGTCTCCTGTTTCACACTGTTGCCTTAGGAGCTGAGGTAAAGTCTGTTGCTAGGTGGGCGGGGCAATGGAAGTCTGCCTGGAGAATGGCAAGGCAGTTTAAGCAGGTCTGTTTTTCTCCGCTTGTCTGGGTCCTCTGGCTTGGGGTCACACGCTGTGTGCCTCAGTCAGGGTGGACCCGGAGTTCCAGAGCTCCAAAGTTCCAAAAGGCAGGCTGTAAATGACGAGAGTGGCACTGGGTCCCTACAGAGTATTCAGCCAGTAATGGAACCGGTGTCTCTGAGGGACAGGCGCTCAGAGCCTCCCTGTGCGACCTGCTGTGCCAGGTGCCAGGCTGGGGAGAGAGATGGAGGGAACAGGGACCCAAAACTTCCCCGCACGTTGCAATACCTGGCCTTAGGAAATGAGGTAAAGTTTGTTGCTAGGTGGGCAGGGCAATGGAAGTCTCTGCCTGGAGAATGGCAAGGCAGTTTAAGCAGATCTGTTTTTCTCCGCTTGTCTGGGTCCTCTGGCTTGGGGTCTCACGCTGTGTGCCTCAGCCAGGGTGGACCTGGAGTTCAGAGCTCCAAAGTTCCAAAAGGCAGGCTGTAAATGATGAGAGTGGCACTGGGACCCTACAGAGTATTCAGCCAGTAATGGAACCGGTGTCTCTGAGGGGCGGGCACTCAGAGCCTCCCTGTGCGACCTGCGGTGCCGGGTG